>NC_056745.1:1389900509-1389985509 GCF_019279795.1 Protopterus annectens | reverse complement strand
AAGTGACACATTAAGTAAAATGTCCAAGTATATACAAGCACTGAAAAGAAACATTCACCTATGCAACACCTTCATTAATATATCCAGATATGAACAAGCACTAAAATTAAACATTTACCCAAGTGACCCCTTTAGTAAAATGTCCAGGTATGCACAAGCATCAAAATGAAATGTTTACCCAAGTGACCCCATCAGTAAAAATATCCAAGTGTGTAGAAGCATCGCCTAATCTCCTCTCACATCCTTGTATTTTCCCTGAAAACTTCCACTTGTTGTTTCAAGTTCAGGGCTATTTTCACACTTTGCATGTAAATGAGCTTACTATAGATTCATATCTATGAATTAAACTCATAGGCATACGTGATAAGCCCCTTAACATCATAGTAGCTGTCCCCTGTAGCGTATGCAATAAGCATATTTTGCTTTTGCAATAGGGGGCATGTTCATAAAAAGTCCTCTGCATTTCTCTAATCATTCTGAAAATCTGGCGTTTGTATAATCAGCTAGCACTGGTCTTTGTGGATCACCATTATGAAAATGCGAAGCCCTGGATTATGATTACCGCCCATACCCTTACGACTGCAGAATTAGGAAATTAACTTTGTGGACATTGCCACTGTTTAGGTGCATGTGATTGCTGTACAGTGGAGATTGGCTAATTTGCTTTTTCCCCGCTGTAGTGTAATCTTGGAGTTGAAATATATAAAATTAGGAGGGGTATGGTGAGTGCAGGGAGGCTTTCCCCTCTGCAAAACATAGTTTTTGTTTTTCTTTAAATATATGGAATTCAAAGTTTTGAGAATTCAAATCTTTGTGATTTTAATGTTTTTGCATGTATTTTAGTGTTTGAACCTTTGACATAGACTTGTATAAAATATAAACATATATATATATATATATCTATATATATATATATATATATATATATATATATATATATATATATATATATATATATATACACACACACACACACACACACACACACATATATATATATATAGTGTGTGTGTGTGTGTGTGTGTGTGTGTGTGTGTGTGTGTATATATATATATATATATATATATATATATATATATAGAGAGAGAGAGAGAGAGATTTTTTATATATATATATATATATAGAGAGAGAGAGACAGAAGGAAAAAGAGACAGATAGAAAAGTGTTTTATTTTAGTGAGAGTGGCTCCAAGAGAATATTTAAGTAAGGCCACAATTTATTGCAAACTCTTTTATTTTGTGTTCCTCTTGTGTATAAACATTATGTAGGGGAATTAACTGAGTATACAACAAGTTTGCTTTAATGCTATTTGGGTAAAAATTGTAGTTTTAGTCTAGTCTACCAGAAAGGTGCTTCCCTTTGTGCACACCTTGTGCTCATTGGGCAGCTACATACTTAGGAACTATTATGGGTGTTTCATAGGGAAACTGAGATTTTAAACATCTATGTCTATACAGGGCGCTGCTAACAGCTGCTGCTGCTGCATGATAAGCGTATTGTGTGAACACAACAGTTTATACAGGCACAGAAACTGTCTAAGCAGACAAAAATAGCCCACTGCCCAATCAGAAAAAACAACTTGAAGCCTTCCTCTGTGATTCACAGGCTCAGAACAGATTTAGCTACCCTTTACTGCCACTACAGTGCAGACCTAACCTTTGTTAATGCAAAATCACCCAAGGGTGTACAAGCCCAAAGTGCAGAAACAACAGAACAGGGAACAGATTAACTACAAATATTTCATTGAAAAACATGGCTACTGTGCAGAAAATCAGCAGTTAAGATCAGTGAAATACAGTGGCACTTTACAGTGATAAATGACATAGTGACTTCCCCACCCCTGGAATAGAGTCTTTCTGCAGAAATAGCACAAATATTTCAGCAATGCAGCAGACGCACACGTAGATAACTTAAGAAAAGTGCAAAATATCAATCTGTAGTACTTATCTGTGCTAGGATGGTACTGGATAGGTGCAAAATACTTGCTAGTCAGTGACTTAATACAGGCAGAGAAACCGATTAAATAGACAAAAATAGCTTACTGGCCAATCACAAAAACACACTTGAAGCCTTCTTCTATAATTACCAAGCTTGGAACCAACCAGACTACCCTCAACTGCCACTAAAGTGCAGACCTAACCTTTCTTAATCTAAGATCACACAAAGGTGAGCCCAAAGTGCAGAAACAAAAGAAAAGGAAACAAATTTACTAGCAAACACTTCCTTGAACAAGATGGTTACAGTGCAGAAAACATGTATCATTATCCATTTTAGATAAAATAACCCTGTAACGTTCCTCAGTACTAGATCTCAGATAATGATGAGAATTTGGATCTCAGAATATGTACAGTAGCTGTTAAGACCCCATGGAAGTTAACATTGTAGTTGGTCATTATGACGACCCCACTTAAACCCGGGCAGTAACTAAGGAGCCTCAATCCGCGCCATTGTCTCTGGTAAGGGAGTGTCACTAAAAGCAGAGATAGAACACACAGTATTTCAAATGCAGCTGTTTACATCCAACACAACTTCCCCCACGAGCACACAGGGAGCATGCTCCAAAGGAATGGACTCTCTGTCTCTCCAGATCCCAGACAAGACCCACTTTGAAGCACCATTTCCCAGTTCCAAGTATCTGGCACACACACTTGAATATCTTATTTTTCACACACACACACACACACACACACACACACACACACACACACACATACACACACGTGCGCACACGTGCGCACAGATGCTCACACACACACACACACACACACACACACACACACCTTTGGAAAGGCTGACAAAGATTCACTAGTTTCCCCTCTCTTCAGATTACAGGGTAGCTGCCACTAGCCAAATACTCTAAGGTGCTTATAAGGGGTAACCAATTATACTGTGTGAAATTAATACTGATATGAATGTTGGAGCGTGACCAAGCAGTAAGGCATTTCGGAGTGGCCCTAGTGTTATCACAATAAGCATAAACACTCTCAGGTTACAAAAAGTACTTTCTAAATAACCAGCCACAATAGAAGATGGTAAAATACTTAATAAATAAAATTATTTAAAATATATCTACACTGAATAACTGATTCCAATAAACTGCAGAGTTTCACACAAGAATTATGAAAATAACACTGTAAGATAGGTTTCACACTGAAAAAAAATTTAACTATCTAACTGTAGATCCCTAACTGTCTAAATATTAACTTTCCCTGTCTAATATAGTTAACTCAGAAAGGCAAGACGATACTCTTAATTCTGCAAGGCAAAATAAGAATATATATCCACTCTTCAGGCTGTTGACTGGTCCTCAGTGACTGGAATAGCATCTCCTACTATGTCTGCTGAAGAGTTCTGGAAAACTCTGAGTGATAACTACTGATCTGGAACACAACTGACTACTACAACAGCTATTACACAACTACTGGACGTGAACTGTCTCAAAACCCGCTTTTATAACAGAATATTTTAAATGTCACCGAAAGCTGTTGTGACAATTTACTCTCCCATATCAGATTTAAAAAAAAAAAAAAAACAGCTGCTGTGAAAATTCTATTCCTTTGAGCTCTGGAACACAATGACATCACATCTAGGTCAGCTGACTGGCATAACCTACATTTAGAATTCTTTCAAAAACATGTACAGTTGGTCAGCCAGAACACTGTTTGATTCGAACATCTTACATAAATCAAAGTAATAATCTAAAAACATAAACTTATTTACAAAATTATAGCTAGTCATGCTGGCATATATAACACAAGGTAATTTACAATTATTTACAAGTAGTTACAAAACATTAGCCAGTCATGCTAGCACAGAAAACAATATCTAATATCCTCACATTTCTCCCCCTTTGAAGACTCAAGCTAGATTTTCAAATGACCCCAGAAAGTTGTTGCTTGAGAAAAATGGGCTGTCTGAAAATGTATCAACCAATACCCTGTCTTGAGATTCCTTCTGCATTGATATTGCTGTGATTTGGAATGGTTAACACAGGGAGCCCTCTCAAAGACTCCCTTAAGTTTTTGAAATTCCTGCTCAAAATCTGTGGTCTACACTGCCTTATCTGGCTTGTTTTTCCTTGTTAGGTCAGTAAGGGGCACAGCTATTGTACTGTAGTTGGGCACAAATTTCCAATAGTACTCCACTGTCCCTAGGAAGGCTCTCACCTGCTTTATGGTAACAGAAACAGGGCATGCCAGAATAGCTTCCACTTTGGCAGGTTCTGGCCTACTTTTACCACTCCCTACTCTATGTCCAAGGTAGGAGATCTCTGCCATACCCACCTGACACTTACTACGCTTAATGGTCAACCCTGCCCTTTTTAATCTACCTAAGACCTCCATGACATGTTGAAGGCATTTTTGCAAGGAATGACTGTTAATGGCAATATCATCAAAATAAGCAATAGCATAATCTCCTTCTCCACTAAGATGTAATCTATTAACCTCTGGCAGGTTGTTGGGGCATTCTTCATCCCAAAGGCCATCCTTGTAAATTCATATAATCCAAAAGGTGTTACAAAAGCTGACCTCTCTCTAGCAGTGGGAGTCACGGGCACCAGCCAGTATCCCTTGGTCAGATTATTAGTGGTCAGATACTTAACCCCACCTAGCTGTTCTAAAGCTTACTCTGTTGCAGGCATGGGTTATGCATCTGTCTCTGTGTAACTGTTTAACTTTCTGTAGTCTACGGAGACTCTTACACTACCATCTTTCTTCGATACCAATACTACTGGGGAAGCCCAAGGACTACTGGACTCTTGGATTACCCCCAGCTCCAACATCTCTTTTATCTCCTCCTTCAACTTCTGTTTGACTCACTCAGGCAACCTATAAGGAGGTTGCTTTATAGGCCTTTGGGTCCCGTAACCACGTGATGCTGCACTAGGTGAGTACACCCAGGTTTCCTGGTAAGCATGCCTCCAAATTCCTGTAACACTGCTCATATTTCTTTAATCTGAATAGGGTATAGCTGCTGAGATATTGCTACCTCTACCACAGAAGTTTCAGTATGAGTCTCACTGAGACCATCGGTTACCAGAGCCTCCTCAGACTCCTGACATCCACTGTGAATAATCGACACCTGGGCCTCCCTATCATGATAAGACTTCATTATTAACATGGTACAACTTGTGTTTTTGCCTCCTGCCTATCTTTTAGCATTGCTCACAGGTCTTGCAGTAACCTGTTACATCTTTTGCAATCCCAGGCCAATAAAAATTCTACATAATGCATTTGCGGGTATGCTTTATGGCCATATGACCTGCAAAAGAAATATGATGGGCTATGACTAGAGGTGCCAGACAGTAGACTCTGGGCACTACCAACTTCCATATTACCTCACTTTCCTGCCCTCTCTCAGGGGTCCTGTCTCTATACAGTGACCCTTTGTTATCTGCAAAAGAAATATCATGGGCTATGGCTAGAGGTGCAAAGACGGTAGGCTCTGGGATCTACCAGTTGTCGTATTATCTCACTTTTTAGCCCTCCCACAGGTGTTCACTCTCTGTAGAATACCTCTTTGATGTTCTTTTTGTTTCACTTCTGCAGTCATTACCTGTGTGTTATCCCAGCTGTGGTAGCCCTTGGCTTGCCCGAATACCACAGTCATTGTTTTTCTGCATCAGCTGCTGTTGCCTGTAGACTGATGTCAGGTCATGAGTGCTATAAAGTAAGGCAGCTTGACACCATTACATCAGTCTTTCTTGCCATGGAGCCCATAGCAGAAGCAGTTTGCAAGTGTGCCAGTCAGTCACTACCAGAGTTCGGATCACAGTTGAAAATGTTTAAAGCTAAGTACCCCATTGGGGACCTTTTTTTCTTGCACTTACCGATATCCGAAAAAGTTAACAGTTGTCTTGCCTGTGGAAAGCAGATCTCACACAGAGACTTCCATTCATACTGTGTCATTTGTTTAGGCTCAGACCATGACGTTGTCCGTTGCTGGATGTTCTTCATGTTTCACTGCTGCAGTCATCACATCTGGGTTATCTGCCTGCAGGTAGCCCTCAGCCAGCCTAAATACCAGAGTCTTGCGATTTCTGGGATGGATGCTGTCATTTCTTCCATGATGTCAGGTCGTCAGGGATACAAAACATGCAGCAGATGCCATTACATCAGTCTTTCTTGATGTGTGGTGTCCGAAGCAGAAGCAGTTTGCAAGTGCTGGTCGGCCGCCTCCTGAAATTTTCTTTTTTCGAGTTTCAGACCTGAAGTCTTCTGAAAGATAAATACCCCGTTGGGGATCCTTTTTTTTTGCTCTAATCGATGTCAGAAAAAATTAATAATTGTCTTGCCTGTGGAAAGCAAATACCTCAAAGAGATTTTTATTCTTACTGCATCACTTGTTGAGGCCCAGAGCATGACTTCCCTCGCTGTCGATTTTGTGCCTTGTTCAACATCCGAACTATTCATCGTCAGGCTATTTTTGTAGCTAAATTCTTTCGCTCTCGATCTCCGTACTCCAAAATGGCTTCGATAAGCCATCTGACTACCAGTCTTCTGAAAAAACGTAAGGATAAAGATAGAGACAGACTGCATAGATCCAAAACTGCCGACGACGCTACCTTTAAGCTAGTCGACAGTCCGCCGGTACTCAGTGAGGCTCTTTCACAGCTTCTACAGATTTGCAGGCCTCTACTGAGACCCATTCGGAGTCTGGTATGCTGCGAGATGCTTCTTTGACTACGGAACCTGCGGATGTCTCTACCATGGATCGGTCCGGAGCCGCTGTGCAGGCACCGGGTTCTGAAGGTGTATTCATGCCTTCCGATTTTCATATTAAACTGACAACTTCATTTCAAACCAAAAATACTGAATTTCTCAGGCCTAAAGTTCACACTACGCCTAGGAAACCAATGACCAAAGTGCATTCTCAGGCCCACATGTCACAAAAACAAATGCTTAGAATGGCTGGAGACCTCATTGCTTTAATTAGGGGAAGTCAGCCTTCCCCTTCAAAAAGACCAAGAACCGATTTTCCTTCTGATTCTTCAGATGAGGAGTCTTATAACTCTGATCCTTCTGATTACCAGGACATACCCTTATCTTCCTATGAGGATTCTGATACAGAGTATTCCATTCCCTCTGCTTCCCCTCCAGAAGATTTTTTTTTTGGTGAAACCTTGCATACCCTTAGAGAGCATTTCCGCTGGGAGAGCCAGGACTACTCTCAGTCCAAAAAGAGACTCAGGGAATTTTTAAACTTGCCTCAGCACAGACCTCTAGCTATCCCTTCTGTTCTGGAAATTGTAGTTGATGTATTTTTGGAATCCAGCCTTACCCCTGATAATTTGCCTCCAGCTCCCAGGAAACCTGACAGGTACTATAGAGTACCTGACTCCCACAAATTCCTCTTTAAGAATCCTACTGCGGATCCAGAGGCCATTTCCCAGGGACCTAAAGGCATTAAGTCTACAACTGCAAAAAATCCTACCCCTTCAAACAGGGATTCTAGGGTGTTAGACAGATGGGGTAAGAAGGTATACACCTCTGCTACTCTTGCCATTAGGGCTTTAAATTGCCAGTTTCATATGCTAAAGCATCAGCAGCATATCATGGAGCTAATTAAACAAAAAAATGATGTTGATTACTGATTGTGCAGAACACAAAGATTTACAAGAGTTAATGCAGTCTGCTAACCAAGTTGTTAAACATACTTTGCAATGTGGATTTGATGCCTTAGAAGCATCTTGCAGGGCTGCTGTCACTGGGTCTGTTCTTAGAAGGCATGCTTGGCGTAAGGAACAAAACTTGCCAGACCATATCAAAGCAAAATTACTAGATGCACCATTAAACCAAGAGTGTCTATTTGGCAATAAAGCAGAAAAAGTCATCAAAAGGATGGAGGAGAAAGCTAAGTCTATGCAAACTGTTAAATATTTCTTATAAGTACAGCCACCTAGATTCAGTAGGCATTGGGCTTCTAAAAACTGGTCTTTTCCAGTCCCTTCCAGGCCTTCTCAGTCCAAACCCAGGGGCAGCAGAACACCAAGACTTCAGTCTCAGGTTGTGTACAGATCAAAGCAATGGAATGCTCCCACGTCCAAAACAGGGAGTAGTAAGCCGCCATCCTATGGTAAAATTGCACAATGACTTATCCTTAACTCTTCCAAGCCTTGCCCAAGTACTTGCACCTTTAGGAGGGAAACTTGCCCTGCATGCCAAGAACTGGGAGTACATTACCCAGGACAGATGGGTCTTAAATATTGTTTCTCAGGGATACAGATTCCACTTCCACTCCCTCCCAACCCTAAGCAGATGGCCAGACCTCCCCCCAAACCAATGGGCAGAGGGTCAAAAGCAAGTGCTTTCTTTTCTCAGTATCAAGGCTACTCAGCCTGTCCCAGCAGAACAAAGGGGGCAAGGCTTTTATTCCAGACTGATTCTGGTACACAGAAAAGATAACTCTTGGCGTCCTATCCTGGATCTGTCTATTCTCAACACCTTTCTGGTGGTTCCAAAATTCAAAATGTTAACTGTCCAACAGCTGCTTCCTCTGCTAGCCAAGGACTCCTGGCTAGCAACCCTAGACTTAAAAGCAGCTTATCTGCACATTCCCATAAGGGGATTTTGCAGGAAATATGTATGCTTCAGAGCAGGCTCTATCCATTATCAGTTCTCTGCACTTCTCTTTGGCTTATCTACTGCACCCAGGGTGTTCACAAAGTGCCTAGCTTCAGCCATTGCATATTGCAGGCAGAGAAGAATTCAAATTTACCCATACTTGGATGATTGCCTGATTAAGGCAGACAGTCAGGAATTGCTACTACAGCATCTGGTGTTTACAAAGAGACTTCTAACTTCATTGGGTTACACCATCAACGAAAAGAAATCTCAGCTTGTACCCAGCCAACTGATTGTATTCCTGGGAGCAAGCTGGAACACAACTTCTTAGATGACATTCCTCACTCCAGAGAAACAAATGTATTTGCCAAACTGCTTCAATCTACTGGGCACCAAAACCCGGCTATCTGCAAGAAAAATACTGCAAGCCCTAGGTTTCATGGCCTCTTGCATTCTACTCATTCCATACGCAAGACTGCATATGAGGAAACTTCAATGGTACCTAAAAAGTCTCTGGTGTCAACATTCTCAGGACCTGGAAACAATGATTCCTATCATTCCTTGCCTAAGGACAGAGTTCCTTTGGTGAACAGAGGCCTGCAACCACAATAAGGGACTCCCTTTCACTCTAATCCCTGCTGCCCAAACCCTAACAACAGATGCATCAGACTATGCATTGGGGGCTCACATGGCAGGGCAGTGCATTCAGGGCAAATGGAGCCCAAAGCAAATGCACCTGCATATCAATCAAAAAGAAATTTTAGCTGTACAGAATGCTCTGATAGCCTTCAAATGCCTTATTCTTCCAGGACAGCTATTGGTAAAGATAGACAACACCACAGTTATGTGGTACATAAACAAGCAGGGAGGGACCCATTCCTACCCACTCTGCAGATTAGCCATGCATCTGTGGAACACAGCCTTGAGCAGCCAAGTGCACCTGCAAGCTCAGTTCCTGCCAGGCAAACTAAATTCACTGGCAAATGACTTAAGCAGACATCTCATGGATCCACACAAGTGGAAACTGGAACCTAAAATATCCAAGCTTTTGAGGAACAGGTGGTGGGCACCAGAGGTGGACCTTATTGCTTCCCCTCAGAACTATCAATTGAGCAAATATTGCACCAGAACTCCCCAGAGATAAGTTTGGAAAGTGGATGCCCTGTCCTTTACCTGGAAAGCCTCTCAATCTATGCCTTTCCCCCTCTGCTCCTCCTCTCGAAGGTTCTACTAAAGATCAAACAGGACAAGCCAAGGACAATACTGATTGTACCAGACTGGCCACGCCAGCACTGGTACCCTCTTTTGCACAGTCTGACAGTACTGCCACCATGGCACCTGCCTCAGACTCCTTCCCCGCTGTTCCAGCAGGTGGGCCAGATTCTGCACCCTCAGCTACAGACCCTGAACCTTGCAGCCTGGCTCATCCCCTGAACTCATCAACAGCAACCCTCAGTAAGCAGGTGATGGATGTCAGGCAAGGAGGCCTAGTACTAGAAAATCCTATTCGGAAAAGTGGAAAAGATACTGTTCCTGGAGCCAGTCTCAGGGAAGGGACACGACTGTGCCCAGCTTACCTCATATACTAGATTACTTAACAGAAATGCTCAACAAGGGCTTATCGTTATATTCAATTAAGATTCATGCTAACCAAGTTGGTAAACATACTTTGCAATGTGGATTTGATGTCTTAGAAGCATCTTGCAGGGCTGCTGTCACTGGGTCTGTTCTTAGAAGGCATGCTTGGCTTAAGGAACAAAACTTGCCAGACCATGTCAAAGCAAAATTACTAGATGCACCATTAAACCAAGAGCATCTATTTGGCAATAAAGCAGAAGAAGTCCTCAAAAGGATGGAGGAGAAAGCTAAGTCTATGCAAACTGTTAAAGATTTCTTATAAGTACAGCCACATAGATTCAGTAGGCATTGGCCTTCTAAAAACTGGTCTTTTCCAGTCCCTTCCAGGCCTTCTCAGTCCAAACCCAGCAGAACACCAAGACTTCAGTCTCAGGTTATACACAGATCTAAGCAATAGAATGCTCCCACGTCCAAAACAGGGAGTAGTAAGCCGCCATCCTATGGTAAAATTGCACAATGACTTATCCTTAACTCTTCCAAGCCTTGCCCAAGTACTTGCACCTTTAGGAGGGAAACTTGCCCTGCATGCCAAGAACTGGGAGTACATTACCCAGGACAGATGGGTCTTAAACATTGTTTCCCAGGGATACAGATTCAACTTCCACTCCCTCCCAACCCTAAGCGGATGGCCAGACCTCCCCCCCAACCAGTGGGCAGAGGCCCAAAAGCAAGTGCTTTCTCTTCTCAGTATCAAGGCTACTCAGCCTATCCCAGCAGAACAAAGGGGACAAGGCTTTTATTTTAGACTGTTTCTGGTACCCAGAAAAGATAACTCTTGGTGTCCTGTCCTGGATCTGTTTATTCTCAACACCTTTCTGGTGGTTCCAAAATTCAAAATGTTAACTGTCAAACAGCTGCTTCCTCTGCTAGCCAAGGACTCCTGGCTAGCAACCCTAGACTTAAAAGAAGCTTATCTGCACATTCCCATAAGGGGATCTTGCAGGAAATACGTATGCTTCAGAGCAGGCTCTGTCCACTATCAGTTTTCTGCACTTCTCTTTGGCTTATCTACTGCACCCAGGGCGTTCACAAAGTGCCTAGTTCCAGCCATTACATATTGGAGGCAGAGAAGAATTCCAATTTACCCATACTTGGATGATTGCCTGATTAAGTCAGACAGTCAGGAATTGCTACTACAGCATCTGGTGTTTGCAAAGAGACTTCTAACTTCATTGGGTTACACCATCAACGAAAAGAAATCTCAGCTGGTACCCAGCCAACTAATTGTATTCCTGGGAGCAAGCTTGAACACAACTTCCCAGATGGCATTCCTTACTCCAGAGAAACAAATTTATTTGACAAACTACTTCAATCTACTGGGCACCAAAGCAAATGCACCTGCATATCAATCAAAAAGAAATGCTAGCTGTACTTAATGCTCTGACAGCCTTCAAAGGCCTTATTTTTCCAGGACAGCTATTGGTAAAGACAGACAACACCACAGTTATGTGGTACATAAACAAGCGGGGGGGACCCATTCCTACCCACTCTGCAGATTAGCCATGGCTCTGTGGAACACAGCCTTGAGCAGCCAAGTGCACCTGCAAGCTAAATTCCTGCCAGGCAAACTAAATTCACTGGCAAACGACTTAAGCTGACATCTCATGGACCCACATGAGTGAAACTGGAACCCAAAATATTCAAGCCTTTGAGGAACAGGTGGGGGGCACCAGAGGTGGACCTTTTTGCTTCCCCTCAGAGCTATCAATTGAGCAAATATTGCACCAGAACTCCCCACAGCCAAGTTTGGAAAGTGGATGCCCTGTCCTTTACCTGGGAAAGTCTCTTAATCTATGCCTTTCCCCCTCTGCCCCTCCTCTCGAAGGTTCTACTAAAGATCAAATAGGACAAGCCAAGGACAATCCTGATTGTACCAGACTGGCCACGCCATCACTGGTACCCTTCTTTGTGCAGTCTGACAGTACTGCCACCATGGCACCTGCCTCAGACTCCTTTCCTGCTGTTCCAGCAGATGGGCCAGATTCTGCACCCTCCGCTACCGACCCTGAACCTTGCAGCCTGGCTCATCCCCTGAATTCATCAACAGCAACCCTCAGTAAGCAGGTGCTGGATGTCATTCTTGAGGCAAGGAGGCCTTGTACTAGAAAATCTTATTCGGAAAAGTGGAAAAGATACTGTTCCTGGAGCCATTCTCAGGAAAAGGACACAACTGTGCCCAGCTTACTTCATATACTAGATTACTTAACAGAAATGCTCCACAAGGGCCTGTCCATCTCTTCAATTAAGATTCATGCCTTTGCCATCTCAGCTCATTATAATACTGAACCACCCCTCTTCTCTCAGCCAAAAATTTAAGACCCCCCAGGAGAGCTCCCACTCTTGCCTGGGACCATAACTTTGTATTGGAAAAGCTCACGCTTCCGCCCTTTGAACCTGCTGCTACAGCAGAGTTAGAATTCCTCTCATGGAAAACAGCTTTACTTCTAGCCATCACTTCAGCAAGAAGAGTGTCTGAATTGCAGGCCCTTATGGCAGTGGAACCTTTCATTATCTTCGATGCGGACATGGTTTCCCTCAGGACTAACCCATCTTTTATGCCCAAGGTGGTGTCTAGTGTGGCTTTAAACCAGTCCATTCATTTGCCAACTTTTTTCCTTAATCCTCAGAATAAAGGGGAAAGGATCCTGCACTCCCTGGATCTGCACAGGCAGCTTAGGTTCTATCTGGACAGGACTAAGCCTCTCAGAATATCTGACCAGCTGCTAGTTAGCTTTGCTGCAGGAGCAGAGCACAAGGCCATTTCAAAGCAAACCATTTCTAAATGGATAGCACACTGCATCCATTTCTGTTACCCCACAGGGGATCAGAACACATTCCACTAGGGCTACAGCTACCTCTGCAGCATTCCTCAGGGGAGTACCTACCAGGGACATCCTGGAAGCTGCAACCTGGAGCTCTGTACACACTTTCACCAAGCATTACCACTTAATATTTTTCAAATCCAAAGCTGGATTTGCCACAACAGTCTTACAGGGCCTGATTGCCAGCCCTAATGCTTCTTAACTACCTCCACCCTTCCTTAGCTTTGGGAATCAACCCAAATGTGATGACTGCAACAGTGAAACATGATGAACTTAGTACAGTTATGTACACTTACCATAAATGTAGATGTTCGAGTGTGTTCACTGTTGCAGTCCTGGTTACTCTCTCTCCAGCCCCCTGATCTCTCTTTACTTCTACCTATCTTTTTTGTTTGGCATATCTTATATCTTGTGTATTAGCTTTTTTCTGGGGGTGTTCCATACCATGTAATTGCTTCCTATTTTGGGGGCACCTGACATCTGGGGCTGCATGTTTTATACCCCTGACATCATGGAAGAAGCGACAGCATCTGACTCAGAAATCCCAAGACTCTGGTATTCAGGCCGGCTGAGGGATATCTGCAGGCAGATAACTCAAATGTAATGACTGCAGCAGTGAATACACTTGAATATCTATATTTATGGTAAGTGTACACAACTGTACTTTCTGTGCCCTCTGTAACACGAGAACCATTCGTCATAGAGTTCTTTTTGTAGAGAGCTATTCTTGTCCTCTGTGTTCTCATATGGCATTGGTCAGCCAACAGTCCACAGAACCTCCTAAAAAGTGTAGGGATAAAGATAGAGACAGACCTCACAAAGCTAAGCCTTCCGACGACTCTTCCGCTAAGCAGGTCGTCAGTTCTCTGGAATTCAGTGAGCCATTTTCGCAGCCCCTGATGCCCAATGCGATTGCTACTCAGGCCTCTACTGAGACCCTTTTGGAGTCCAGTATGCCGCAGAAATCTTCTTCGTCTAGAGGCTTTGGTTGTCTGTGCCTTGGTTGGGTCCAGAGCTGCTATGCAGGCACCGGCTTCCGACGAGGTCTTTCGCACTACTGATTCCAGTCAAAAAGCAACATCTTCACACCAGACTACCATTTCTTTCAGATCAATGTCTTTTCTTAGGCCTAGAAGCCAGGCCACCCCTAGAAAATCTACCTCTATCCACCATCCTACTCCTGCCCCTCCACCCCAGGCCCAGATGCTTAAGATGGCGGAGGATCTTATTTCCCTTATCAGGGGCAGTCAAGCCACAACTTCTAAAAGGAAAAGACACCCTTCTCCTAAACTATTGACAGAGCAAGATTCTGAGGAATCAGATTACTCAGATTTTGAAGAGGATCAACAACCTCTTACTGCTTATGAGGATTTAGATGCAGAGGAATCCATCCCTTCTGCCTTCCCACCAGAAGACCTCTCCTTTGGGGAAACCCTCCACACCCTCAGGGAACATTTCCAATGGGAATCTCAGGATTTCCCTCAGTCTAAGAAAAGGCTAAGAGAATTTCTAGACCTACCCCAGCACAGAACTCTTGTCATCCCCCCTATTTTAAAAGTGGTGGATGATGTTTACCATGAATCCAGTTTAGCCCCGGACATCCTTCCTCCTGCTCCCAGTAAGCCAGACAGGTATTACAGAGTACCAGACACTCAGAAATACCTGTACAGAAATCCTGCTGCAGACCCGGAAGTCATTACACAGGGCCCCAAGGGAGCCAGGACTGGTTCTCCAAAGAACCCTACTCTCTCTGATAAGGATGCCAGCGCTTTGGACAGATGGGATAAAAAAGTTTACACCTCTGCAGCCTTAGCCATTAGAGCACTCAGCTGTCAGTTCCATATGTTAAAGTATCAAAAACACACTTTGGAACTACTAAAGCAAAAGATTTCTACTTTTCCTGACTGTGCCAGTTCTAAGGAATTAGCAGATTTGCTACACACTAGAAGCCTCTAGCAGGGCAGCAGTGTCTGAATCTGTCATTAGGAGACATGCATGGTTGAAGGAACAACCTCCACCTGATCATGTCAAATCTAAATTAATTGATGCATCTTTGGATAAAGACCATTTGTTTGGAGAAAAAGCAGAAGAGGTGCTTAAAAATAATAGAAGACAAAGCAGAATCTATACAAACAGTAAAAGATTACTTTCAGGTTTAGCCTCCTAGATTCAGCAGGAACTTTCTATCTAAGCACTGGTCATTTCCTACTCCTAGGAGAGAGGAGCAAGCTAAGCCTCGCAGGGACAGGCCAGCCAAGTTCCTACAGCAGGAGCATCCGAGAGCCAAACAGTGGATCACATCCACCCTAAGGCAGGGAGTTCTAAGCCATCCCCTCTATGGCAAAAACTCCCAATGACTCCCTACTCCTCTGCCCTCCTTTCACCCAAAAGATTGTAGGAAGGCTGCCCCTCTGCAAAGAAAATTTGATGTCTGTAACCAAGGACCAATGGGTCTTAAAGATCATTTTCCAGGGATGCAAATTCACTTTCAACGAACTCTCAATTCCCAGATGGTACCCAGATTTACCTCCCAATCAGTGGGCAGAGGCATTAAAGCAAGTCCAAATTCTCATAGCTCAGGGGGCAGTAGAACCTGTCCCCACAGATCAAACAGGCAAAGGCTTTTATTCCAGGCTTTTCCTTGTTCCCAGAAAGGAGGGCACTTGGCACCCCATCCTGGATCTGTCCATTCTGAACACATTCCCGGTGGTCCCCAATTTCAGAATGCTAACCCTGCAGTAGCTGCTGCTTATGCTGACTACAAATGCCTGGTTAGTGACCCTGGACCTAAAAGATGCATACCTCCATATCCCCATAAGGGAGTCCTGCAGGAAATTCCTGCTTTTCAGAGCAAGCTCATAGCACTTTCAGTTCTCTGCTCTTCCCTTTGGCTTATCTCAGTTCTCTTGTCTTCCCTTATGTACTGCTCCCAGGATTTTCACTAAATGTTTGGCTCCAACCAAAGCATTTTACAGATTTATCCTTATCTGGATGGCTGCCTCATCCAGGCAGAGAGCAAGGAAAAGCTTCTCCAGTACCTACACTTTGTCAAAACCCTCCTAACTTCCTTGGGATTCACCATCAACAAGAAGAAATCAAAGCAGACTCCCTCCAGGAGGATCATTTTCCAGGGAGCACTGCTGGACACAGCATCCCAAATTACCTTTTTACCCCCAGAAAAGCAGAGCTCCCTGCCTCTCTACTTTACCCAGCTGGCATCCAAAAGTCACCTCACAGCAAGGAAGGTCCTGCAAGCCTTGGGGTACATGGCTTCTTGCATCCTTCTGATTCCTCTGGCTAGGCTACACATGTGGAAATGTCAGTGGTATCTAAGGAACCTTTGGTGTCAACATTCACAGCCTCTAGAGATGCTCTCCCTCTGATCCCCTGTATAAGGGCCAAGTTGCTGTGGTGGGCAGGGGCCTGTGCCAAGAACAAAGGTCTCCCCTTCATCCACCGCCCTACCAGGCAGACCATCACCACCTATGCCTCAGACATCACTTGAGGCACCCACGTAGCAGGCAGGTGCACCCAAGGTCTTTGGGATGCCCAACACCTTCCTTTGCATATCAACCAGAAGGAAAGGATTGCAGTGCAAACGGCTCTGACAGCCTTCCAGCCCCATCTCAGACCAGGAATTCTCCTTATCAAAACAGACATCACCACAGTAATGTGGTACATCAACAAACAGGGAGGGATACAATCTTACCCTCTGTGCAGGCTTGCCGTGAACCTGTGGCTGACTACCTCCTCCATGGGATTACACCTAATAGCCCAATACCTACCAGGGATCAACAACACCCTGGCAGACTACTTAAGCAGACACTTAATGGACCCCCATGAATGGCAACTCCACCCTTCAAACCTACTGCTTCAGCAGAACTGAAATTCCTCTCCTGGAAGACTGCTTTTTTGCTAGCTATCACCTCAGCCAGAAGAGTGTCTGAACTTCAGGCACTGATGGTCATTGCACCCTTCATCATTTTCCATGCAGACAGGGGGTTTTTTAGGACTAACCCCTCCTTTATGCCCAAGGTTATATCTTATGTGACTCTCAACCAGGCCATTCATCTGCCTACCTTCTTCCCTAACCCTCAAAGCAAGGGGGAAAGAATTCTGCACTCTGGATGTGCACAGGCAGCTCAGATACTACCTGGGCCGTACTAAACCCTTCAGAAAAATGGACCAACTTCTTGTCAGTTTTGCCCTAGGGGCAGAGGGGAAGCCCATTTCCAAGCAGACTATCTCTAAATGGATATCTCACTGTATCCATTTCTGCTACAGATTTCATGGGAAACCTCCCTTAAAGTCTATTCATACCCATTCCACTAGGGCAGCCTCCACTTCCACAGCATTCTTCACAGGAATTCCCACCAGGGACATCTTGGAAGCTGCCACCTAGACCTTGGTCCATAATGTTACAAAGCATTACCACCTTCCTCTTTTCTCTAAGAGTAGGGTAGGGTTTGCCTCTGCAGTACTGCAGGGCCTCCTTATCCATGCTTAGGTCTCTAACTAATCCTGTTACCCCTCTCTTCAGCTTTGGAAATCCTCTCACAGGTGATGACTGCACCAGTGAAACATGAAGAACATAGTACAGTTGTGTACACTTACCATAAATGTAGATGTGCAAGTGTATTCACTGTTTTAGTCTTGGTTTCCCTCCCTCCTTCCCCTTCTATCCTTTTTCATTAGGGAGGCATAAGATTCTTGGCATGGTTGTTTACCACTAGGTCTGCTTTGCCATTTTTCCTGGCACTTTTGACTTTTTAGGGCAAGAAAAACTGATGATATGGAGTCAGCTGCCTTGCTTTATAGCACTGATGACCTGACATCACTCTACAGGCGACAGCAGCTGATGCAGAAAAAACATTGACTCTAGTATTCAGGTCAGTTGAGGGCTACAACACAGGGATAACCCACAGGTGATGACTGCAACAGTGAATACACTCGAACATCTACATTTATGGTAAGTGTACACAACTGTACTTTATTGACCAAGGGAATGTTATGGGCTATAGCTAGAAATGCCAGAGAGTAGGCTCTGGACTCTACCAACTGCCATATTACCTCACTCTCTAGCCCTCCCTCAGGCGTCCACTCTCTGTTCTGGCATACAGACTCCCTTTTTCTTGAGCATCAGGTGCCTCCTTATCTACCTCCATCAAGCCTCGTAAGGTAGGGTCTGAAAACTGTTCTTGTCTCAACTCTACTTTTGTGACCCCTCCTAGCTCCCCTTCCACAGAAAGCCTAGTATCCTCTGTAAGAGATGCCTCACTGTCAGCCTGGATACCACTACTCACCTCTGTCCTTGCAGTCAACATGTCCACGGGAACACCAGTACCTACCAGCAGCTGTGGTTTACCTTCAGGCTAACTGCTATAAAGTAGCTTCCTCCCTGAAATAACCGCATCACCAGTCTCGACTGCACATATAGGATCTGTCTGCATCTCCTCAAGCCTACCAGACCTACATGCCTGTCTCTAAGCTTGAGTGCATGTCACTGCATGCACACAAGGTGCTACACTATCAAAATCATTCCGTTTTAAGACATCTACAGGGATATCCTCAAAGACACCTACCTGTTTGTTCCCTTTTCCACCCCCCCAGTCAAGATAAACCCTGGCCAAAGGTATTTGGAATGGGGTCCCACACAAAGCTATAACTGGTGTGGACTGCCCAAGCAATACTGCTCCTCCTTCACCACTAAAGGCCTCACAATGTTTATATCAGAAGCTGTCTCTCTCTTAGCAGTGGTCTGTTTTCATGCTGATGCTGCTTCTCCCTCTCCCTTTTCTCATCCTCCAAATGTCTGGCTTTCAGTTCCAAGGGATGCTGTCTCTCCTCAGCTTCCAGTTCGAGTCTCAACTCCAAAAAAATTGTTAAGTCCTCTGAAGAAAAGCTACACTGTCTTGTCTTGGAAGGCTGCTTATCCCAAATGCCAAACTGGATATCCTGCGAGCGTCTGTGGCTAAGGCTGAGATCATTGCTTCCTTAGCCAGGTTAGCATGCACCAGTCCTTCAGCTTCACACACCTTGGCCAACTGGTTCCTTATCAGCTTACTATAATCCTGTGATGAAATCTTTGCCTGCTGTCCCTGACTAAACTGACTAAGAAAGAAATAATTAAAACTGTTGTGAAATGCAACTCTGTATGTTTATCTTCTGGCTGTTGAGAGTGCACAACTCATTGACAACTATTCACAGGCTACTAAAACTCAATTAAAATGCCACACTGATGGCACCAAATAATATGATGATCCTACTTAAACCCAGGCAGTAAAAAAGGAGCCTCAATCCTCACCAGTGTCTCTGGTAATGGAGAGCCACTGAAAGCAGATAGAACACACAATATTT
The DNA here is from genome assembly GCF_019279795.1 of Protopterus annectens. Lineage (NCBI taxonomy): Eukaryota > Metazoa > Chordata > Ceratodontiformes > Protopteridae > Protopterus > Protopterus annectens. Next base: position 1,389,966,128 of record NC_056745.1, on the reverse strand, counting down.
CAAATGCAGCTCCCTGCATCCCACGCAAATAACCCCAAAGAACACACAGGGAACATGCTCCACTGGGAATGGACTCTCTTTCTCTCCAGATCCCAAACAAGACCTACCCTGGAGCACTGTGTCACTGTTACAAGTATCTGGCACAGATACTTGAATACCTGAGTTTTCAAACGCACACGCACACACGCACACACACACACACACACACACACACACACACACACACACACACACACACACACACACACACACACACACCTGGGAAAGGCTAATACAGATTTACTAGATCTCCAGATTACAGGGTAGCTGCCACCAACCAAATACTCTAAGGCTCTTACAAGGGGTAATCAGTTATACTGTGTGAAATTAATACTGATATGAATGGTAGAGTATGACCAAAGCAGCAAGACTTTTCGGAGTGGTCTTGGTATTATCACAATAAGGATAAACACTTTCTAAATAACCAGCCACAATATATGGTAGTACAATATTTAACAAATAAAATGATTTAAAATGTATATACACTGAATAACTGATTCCAATAAACCATAAAGTTTCACACACAGGAATTATGAAAACAACACTGTAGGATAGGTTTCACACTGATTGAATTAAAAATTATATTAACTATAGAGCCCTAATTGTCTGTAACTGTCAAATCTAATAACTCAGCAAGGCAAGATGATACTCTTACTTCTGCAAGACAAAAAAAAGAATATTTGTCCACTCTTCAGGCTGTTGTCCAGTCTTCAGTGACTGGAGTAGCAACTCCTACTATTTCTGCTGAACAGATTTGGAAAACTCTGAGTAATAACTACTGATCTGTAAAACAACAACTGACTACTAAAACGACTACTGAAGTTCTGAATTTTAACTGACTCAGAACCTGCTTTTATAGCAGAATTTTTTTAAGTCACAGAAAGCTGTTATGAGAATTCTACTTTCTCATACGACACTTTAGAAAGTAAACAAAACAGCTCCTGTAGATATTCTATTCCGTTGAGCTCTGGCACACTATGACATCACATCTAGGTCAGCTGACTGGCATAACTTACATTCAGAATTCTTTTAAAAAATGTACATTTGATCAGCCCGAAGAACACTGTTTGATTCAAACATCTTACATTAATCAAAGTAGTAATCAAAAAACATAACTTTATTTACAAAATGATAGCTAGTCATGCTGGCATATATAACACAAGGTAATTTACATTTATTTTCAAGTATTTACAAAACTTCAGCCAGTCATGCTAGCACAGGTAACAATATCTAATATCCTCACTGCCATCACAAAAACAACATGTCTAGTCATGAGGAGAGTATGGGATGGAGTCATATGCAGTTAGGTTAGCTTAGCACATTGTAGGTTAGTTAATCACTAAGCAAGTGTTTTAAAAGTGCATTTGAATGAAGCACTTATTTAAACAACGTTTAAAATAATTCATTTGTTAGGAAGCAAAGCACTCCTGCATTAAGGAGTGCATGCTGCTTGTAGTCCCCTACCTAATGTAATCATCTCTGAGGTTGCTGCATCTCAGCAGAACAGAAACACTCCACTCTTGTCTCCATTTTCTTAGGCTGCTCTGGACTGTGAATATGGCAGTGAAATATGTTTGAGTCAATAGCTTCATCAGTTTCCTACATGGTCCCATTTTACCTCTTCCTGGGCCTACATATTCTAATCTTCCTAGGTTCATATTTCTTTGTTACTTCTTCCTTGAAGCGTGTCTGTGTGTGTGGGGTGGGGGGAAGTTGCATGACCTGCATGCTTGTGTGTGTTTGTGGATATGTGCTTTTGGTTCCAGGGTCTTTTTGAATTTTATCTTTTAAGGTTGTCTTAAATGATTGTAAACTTCAAGCTCTTCTATCGGTAATTTTCAATGCCTATTTGTCTTATTAATTGTCTTACTGATTCTTCTCAGTTTTATCTGGCTTTATTGCAATGCTGTTTTACTTTTATTTATTTATTTATTTCGGTTTGATGACTGCGGAAGTCCTCTGGGCCTAAAAAGAGCCCATTTTTAGTGGAGGCCCACGGAGAAAAGCTCCAGTAACAATGACAATAGCATATACATGTACAAAGCAACAAAGTCATACAGCTTTATGCAGCATTCTACAGTAAAAATTTCTACCATCTACAATAATAATAATAAAGTCTAGCAATTGCACATTCTAAGAGTCATTAACAGTGAAGTACAACTAAAATTCTACATTCCACAATAGTAGTAGTAAATATCTCTTAACAGAGCAGTCTAAGGGTCATTAACAGTGAATAACATTTGAGGATGAGAAATTGTTGTAAATAAATTATTAACAAAATTTTGAGGTTAAGGAGAAGGCTGACAAATGATGTGAGTGCAGAGATGATGCACAGAGTTAGAAGGTGGGTTTTGATATAAGAGGGTCCTATGTGGGGAAGGAGCAAGGACATTCCCACTTTGGAGATAGGTGGGAATGGAGGAGGGATTTAAAGTTAGAATGGTTATAAGTATTTCTAAGGGAGGGAGGAAGAGATTTCCATAGTTTAGCTAAGGAGCAGGATAGCAAAGAGTGTCCAAGTGGCCGTAAAGGTTTGTAGATTTTGAGCAGGTTATGATTATTGAATCGAAGTGAGTAATTAGGAATATAGGGAGTTAAGGAGTTGGAGAGAGAGTGACAGGAGGTTGGGTTAAATATGAGATTATGGGCAGTGGTGAGTTTAACGAGGTTCAGATAATTGGGAAGCTCGAGCCATTGCAGTGAGTGCAGGGAGATGAAGTGATGGGGTGAGTTCCTAGAGTTGGTTGCAAATTTGCAGTTTTTATTGTAGCAGGCTTCTAATTTAGTTTGAAGGCCGAGCTGAAGATTCAAGAACAAGAAGAGCGCCATACATTAGGGAGGAGAGAAGGTATGTGGAGGCGAGGGTCTTTCTGGTGGAGATGTTGAGATAATGGTTATGCCTATATAAGAGTCCTAATTTTGGTGTTTTTTTATGTTAGTTTGGATGTGAATTTTGAATTTTAGATGTTTGTCAATAATGATGCCGAGCAGTTTGGTGTGAGGGACCATTTCAATGGGGGTGTTATTCTGGCTTATGATCTTGAAGGAGTTTTTATCAATGTGGGAGTGTTTAGATGGGGAAAAACAATAATTTGGTTTTATTGGCATTAAGGGCTAGGTAGTTGTTTTGCATCAAGGTTTCAGTATTTGAAAGAGCTGACTGGGTTATCTGCAGAAGGTCGGAAGGGGTGTCAGTTGAGCAGATGATTGTTGAATCATCTGCATACTGGATTAGTGCAGAATTGGAGATGTTGTAGTGAAAGTTGATGATGAATATATTGAAAAGTAAAGGGCCAACGACAGAACCTTGGGGTACCCCAGTAGGGGTGTATAGAAAGGATGAGGTAAAATGTTTCCATTTAACAGCTTGTTGTCTTTTGGAGAGGTAGCTGGTGAACCAAGCTATGGTGGATGGGGAGAGATTGAGGGAGGAGAGTTGTGATAGGAGTATAGGGTGGGAGACAGTATTGAAGGCTTTGGAAAGGTTTAGGAACAGGGTTGATATGATTTTGCCAGAGTCACGAGTATGGTTAATGGACTCAAGGAAGGAGAGGAGTGCAGTGATGGTACTGTGGCCAGGATGGAATCCATGTTTTGTGGGGATTAGGAGGTTGTTTTGTGTTAGATAAGGCATCACTTGTGAGTGAATAAATTTTTTCAGGACTTTTGAGAGTGAGGAAGGTATGACAGTAGGATGGAAATTAGTGGTGTCAGTGTTTTTGCCGCATTTATGGAGTGGGATAATGAATGCTTGTCTCCAAAGTGAGGGAACATAAGATTCTTGGACGGATCTATTTATTATGATGGAAATAGGGAAGGCTATGCTGTTAGCAGATAGTCTGAGGAAGGATGCAGGTAAATTATCTGGTGCACTGGAATATGGTTTCAGTCAGAGGAGGAGTTTTTTTATTATGTGTGTTGGCACAGGGTTGAGGCTGAAGGAAGGGGTATGTGTTTTGAGATCAGAGGGGAAGATATGGGGAGGGGGGAGATATTGGAGAGGAGTTGGGAAAGCTGGCAGTAAGTTTGGCTATACATTCCACAAAAAAGGTGTTAAGAGGCTGCTTCTTGGTCAGAGCAGTTAGGGTTTGGGCATGGATTGTCTTTACTGCTGGAGTGAAGAAGGGAGGAAATAGTATTCCAGAATTTTCTAGGGTTGTTAGTATGTTCAGATTGAAGCTTAGAGTAATATGTTTTGTGGTCTCTGGTTATTAGTTTTTTTATGGAGTTGCTGAGTTGTTTAAATTCTAGTAGGGTATTAGGTTGCTTATTTCTTTGGTATTGTTTCCACTTTTTGTCTCTTAGGAGCATGATCTGTTTAGTTTTCTTAGATAGCCAGGGAGACGTTATAGCTTTAACTCTTTTTGTCATGAGAGGGTCAAGGTTATTGAGAAGGTACAGTCAAGTTTCATTAAAGTAGTTGAGGGTGTTGTCAAGGGGCAGAGTTCTTAAAGGTGTCGAGTCATTTAGTTTTAGGCAGTCTGAAAATGTTTGTGGGTTGAAGTTGGACAGGTTTCGGGCTTGAATGTAGTGATGTTGTTTATGAAGGGGAGAGGGGTACCAGTCAGTAAAGGCTGGTAGATGGTCACTGAAGGGGTCAGGAAGGATTCCTGAATTTGAGATTAGATTTGGATGAGACACTAAGATCCAGTCAATGATGAAGCCGGAGGTTCCATCTTTATTTGGTCAGGTGGGGGAGTTTATTAGCTGGGTGAAGTTAAGCAGGTTGATTGCTTGGGTAGGAAATTGAGAGTTAATTGTGGTCCAGTTAATGTTTATGTCACCTAGGATGAATTTTTCATTTTTAATGTTAGAGGAGAACCAGGTGAGAATGTCTTCTAGCATTGGGATGTTATTACCTGGAGGGAATGTAAAGGGAAACTATGCATATGAACTTGTGTTTGTTCAAGTTTAAGAGAGTTATGGTTAATTCAGAGTTGGCAAATTTTGGAGTGGGAGTATTGTATGGGATAACTGAGTAGGTGGAAGAATAGATTATGGCTACACCATGTCCTTTTTTGTTGGGCCTGTCTTTACGAATCATATGTTAGCAAGGAGGCAGGATTTCATTATCTCTTATGTGTGGTTTCAGCCAAGTTTCTGAGATGGCAACTATGTCTGGCTGGTTGTGGGTAAGCCAGGCATGAAGGTTAGGAAATTTATTATGGAGACTTAGGTCCATAGGTAGGTACTAGGCTTTTGACCCTAGGGCCTATACAAGCCTAGTGAAAAAGGTACCCTGGCTTTCGCCACCCAAGAAAATTATTTTCCTGTGCCCCTGTCAAGCAGAACCACAGAAGTGATCCCCGGGGTGAATTTCCTATTACCCATCTAATCATTAAGATTTTTCTTGAAGAGTGCTAATAAGGAGCTGTGTTTGACATAGATAGGTAGCCTGTTCCAGAGTATGGAAAGTCTCTGGGACAGGAATCTATCCCTCCAGCATGTTCTGTTTATTGTGGTGACAAGGTTTAGGTCCCTAGAGCGTGTAGCTCGGAGGGATTGGGATTTCTTTAAGTGGTACATGTCCAACAGCTCTGGGTTTGACATAGCTTTGTATGTTAGGCAGAGATCGCCTCTGAGTAGGCGATATGTGACGGAGTAAAGCTGGCCTTTTTTGAGACGGTCTGCATAAGGCATCTGTTTGAGGCCAGTAATCCTCTTTGTGAGGTATTTTTGTGGCCTTTCCAGTTGTTGTAGATGTCTTGTGAGGTACATACCAAAAGGGGTGTTGTACTCTATAATGGGTCTAATGAGTGATGAGTATAGGGGAACAATTACCTCTTTTTTTCTGGATGAGAAACCTTCTGTGATGAGTTGTGCCATGTAGAAGGATTTCCTGACCACTGTGGCAATGCGATTATCAAAGGAGAGACTACTGTCCACCTGTGTCCTAAGGTCTCTTATTACACTTTCAGTGTTAAGTAGACTACCGCCTATGTGATAGTTCATGGGTACCGAGTTTTTACCAAAGGGGATGACAATGCAATTTTTGGCATTGAGCTTGAGACCATGTCTTTGGCACCAGGCATCTGTCTCAGTGAGGCCCTTTTGTAGGATGTCCACATCGTTAGGAGTCTTGATTATGGCTCCTAGTTTGCAGTCATCTGCGAATTTAGTTAGCCAAAGACCTTCTGTGTTAGCCTGTACTTCAGGGAAGTAGATACCAAACAGGAGAGGACCCAGGACTGAACCCTGTTGTACTCCTCTTGTCACTGGTCTGAAGTCTGATTTGGAGTCTGCTACTTTCACAGTGTGGGTTCTGTCAGTAAGCCAGTTGGCAACCCATGTTGTGACATAGGGATTTATACCTAGTTTAGTGAGTTTATCTATAATTCCAGAGTGGGGGATGGTGTCGAATGCCTTGGCGAGATCTAGATAGGCTGTGTGAACCACCTTACCCTCATCTATGGCTTTGGTGACTACTTCAAAGAAGTCTATCAGGTTTAGGAGACATGATCTACCTTTTACAAACCCAAACTGTGTGGGGTCCAGAGTTTGGAGATCTCCAATGTCTTTGTTTATGAGTTCCATTATGATACGTTCCATGGTCTTGCAGACAAGGCTTGTCAGGCTAATGGGGCGGTAGTTCCCGGGGTCTGTTGTGGCCCCCCCCCTTTGTGGAGTGGGATAACTGTCGTGGTGCACCATTCAATGGGCACAAAGCCTGAGGTGAGGCTATGATTGAACATGGTACTTAGGTGGGGTGCCAGTTCATTCTGTAGTTCATGTAGAAGGCAGCCTGGGATGTTGTCACGTCCCATGGATGCTGTGCTTTTGGCTTTGGAGAGTGAGGTTTTTACCTGTGCAGCCGTGATTACAGGAACTTTGCATTCTTCCAGTATAAAGATGGGCCCTTTAGGGGGTGAGAGGGGGGTAAAGTTAACACTAAACCTATCTGCCAGTATGCTGGCAATATCAGTTGGTTCTGTATATTTAGTGTCATTGTGCTGTAACTCAGAGCAGCTCTGAGTGTTGCCATTGAGATTCTTGACATAGCTATAGAATGCTTTGTGGTTGTCTTTAGAATCAGTGGCAATTTTGTTTTCATAACTAGCTTTGGAAGATTTTATGAGGGATCTCAGCTTCTTACTGAGGCTGACCAGGGAGTTCCTCCAATTGTGGGATTTTACTCTTTTTTGCAACAGTTTCTTTCTTCTGTTGTAGAGTTTGTTTATGGCAGAAGACCACCAGATTGGCTTCCTTTTTTTTTGGAGAATAGCATCTTGGTTCTGTTAGGGATAGCACGATCCATGCACTCGTGTAAGTGCTTATAAAGTGCATTTGTGTAGGATTCAGCAGTCGTACCTCTATTGTCCATCTGCATGGGTGTCATGAAGTTTGCCACTTCTGTCTTAAGAAGAGTGAAGTTGGTTTTGGAGAAATTTTTTATGGTTGTTTTCCTAATGGGGGGTGGGAGCGGGATGTGGATGTCTAGGGTGATTAGCTTGTGGTCAGATCTGACCAACGAGGAGCTGACCTGTGGTGTGGAACACCAGTCACCCATGTTGGTGATGATCAGGTCTAGGATATTGCTGCCCTTGGTGGGGGTGTGGATAAGTTCATCTAAGGCATTGGAATTGATGATTTCTAGAAAACGATGAGCAAAAGAGTTGGTACATAAGTAGTTTTCCCAGTTAATGGTAGGGTAGTTGAAATTACCCATTATTAGAGTGTTGGGTTGTACCTTAATATTTTACAGTGTATCAAGAAAAGAGGAGTGAGAATCCTGGGGCATGGTGGGGGGGTCTGTAGCAAGCTACAATCTGGATTGTGGTTTTGCCCAGAGTTAGTTGAACTTGGATAATCTCGGATGCATTTTGCTGAGCAACTAGCTTGGAGGTGTGGATATCCTTAATGAATATGGACATGCCTCCACCTTTAGTGTTTCGGTCTGGGTTTGGTGGCCAAAAGGTGTGGTATGAATTATAGCATGGTAATGCAGTGGTGCTCTCTTGAGCTTTGAACCAGGTCTCTGTCACTGCACAGATATCAATGTTCTCCATTTTAAGGAGTGCCTCAAGTGAGTGTATTTTGAGGTTTAGACTTCTAGCATTGAGTAGCATTACCCTCAGATTTTGCTTGCTTGTACCTGTTACGGTGGTGAATTTGTCATTTGAACCTTGCCTAAAAAAGGCACTATAGGAGTGGCAAGAGCCTTTGCCAGTATCCGGAATCCCAAGGGCGGCAGGTGTAGGCCATCTCTGGCAAAGCAGCGTGGTCTGTCGATCATGTCATCCCAGGCAGACAGATACTGGATTCCCTTAGAATGACACCAGAAGCTTAGCCAATTGTTAAAGTCAATCATTTTGTCCTTGTACTGTGGTATCATTCTGGGTGATGGCAGGATGCTACTCAGGGCTAGGGTCATACCTGCCTGTGGTACAAGATCAGAGAGCTCCTCCATGTCTCTTTTCATGTAGTCCAGGGAGGTACGTCTCAGGTCATTCACACCAACATGGACAATGACAGAGTCATATTTGTACTTGTTGTGGAGTGACCTGAGTGCATGCATTATGTGGTGGATCCTGGCACATGACAGGCAGCTGAGAGTAACTTTTACCTTGTTTAGCTTGGTGAGTGGAACATCAGTGTGCCTGACTATAGAGTCACCTATGACTAGAGTGTTGGGTACGTTATGCCTTATGGGCTGTAGTTGAGTGGCACACTGAGTATGTGGGCTATGTGTCATTTGGGTTGTGTTGGGGGTGGAGGTTGCTTGCATTTCTGCTTTGGAGGTCTCTGTTGTTTGGGCAGATTTGTACTGATAGCCTCCGCGAATGTAGGTGTGTGTTTTGTGCTTCTGTGTGTGTGTTTTGGTGGTGTAGGTTTTGAGGGACTATGTGATGAGTGTGGTGCATTGCAAGTATTTACCTTCTCCTCTTGACTGTCTAGGCCAGTCTTTGGTGAAGAGAGCTTTGCTTCCAGTTTGGCTATATAAGTCCATCTCTCACAGGTTGTAGTGTTGGGTGGTAGGAGGAGAGGGTCATCTGTGTACATGAGGCAATTGCTGCATTGTCCCAAGATGCCCAGATTCATCAGGTAGACAGGAGAAAATACCGGGAGCTGACCTTTAGACATGACTGAATAAGTGCTTATTTATTAAGTGCTAAAAACTGTTTTCCTCTAGACAAGTTAGGAAAGTTGAGTGCTGTAGTAATTTGTAGCTTATTTAGTGCTTACAATGAGTTCTGAACAAGTGCTGAGCTCAAAGAAACAGATGAGTGCTAAAGCTAAAAAGCTGGCTAGTTGCAAGGGAAATTTTGAAGAACAGACTTTATGGCGCCAAGAATGGTTTAACCCCAGTTAAGTGGGGGGGGGGGGAGCTTAGGAGCTCACAAACAGTCCTGGACACAGCAAATCTGTATCTAGACAAGACCTGCCACAGGAAAGGGGGGAAGCAAGCTTAGAATTTTTTTTTTCCAGTAAAGTGGAAATGGAGAAAGCTGGAACAGAAGTTAATTCAAGATTAAGAATCTGAGTGGGCTGGCCTTCACAAATGTTCTCTATTAGATTGAGTGAACTAATGACACTAGACTGGGAGGACACTAGACTTTGGGCATTAATTGTGGTAATGCAAATGGTCTTGGGGGTGTGAGGAGATGATGTAGGGGGAGAGGAGATGGAAGGGGAATTGGTGGGCCCGGGATTGGGGTAAATGTCACCAATAAGAGAGAGAGGGAGATATGATCTAGTATGAGGGTGATAAAGACTAATGTGGGGTGGGAGTTTGGGAGGAGACAGGTAGAGTATTTGTTAGGAAGTGGAGGGTATGGTAAGTTAAAAGAGGGTATGATAGGTAGTACTTTGTGTTTATACAAGAGGGTTATGTTTAATGGGTAGAGTTCATGGATAATAGAGGAGAAGGAGGAGGATGTAGTATATTGGTGGAAGAGGCATAAGGGAGTTATGTAAGTTAAGTAAGGGTGCTAAAGAGTGCAATGGGCAGTGTTAAGCTAAGGAAACATGTTGGTGATAGACATTGTATTGATGGAGGTAATCACTCTAAGTTAGGTTTGTGAGTGTGGGGAGAAGTGATGTGTGATTGGATGAAAACTGGAATGGGATGCGTTAGTGATAAATAAATGTGGAAGTAGTGGGGTTATGGTAGAGGACCAGAGTGAGGCTGAAGGGCAAATGGAGCAGGCTGAGCCAGTCTGTGCTGAACTACTGCAAAAACAATCAGTGGAGCCCTATGGGGTAAGTAACCAATAGAATAATTAGGAGAGCTTAACAGAAATTATAATTAGAGGGATTTCAGATGCGATGTATTGGCTGAGTGGGAACAGGAGAATAGGTAAGTAAGGTATGAGTGAGTCCTGCAGTCAAAAGGATCAGGGAGAAATTAGAAGAAATACAAAAGCCAAAAGAAGCAGGCAGAAATTAGGAGAATTTAGACTAGGGAGATACTCTACTAGATAGACTTTTAACAAGGAGGGAGTGTAACTAACAGTATGGGGAGGGGGGAGTTAAAATAAGTTTATATGCAGCCTAATTTAAACACTATGGCTGGGGAAGAGAGAAAAAAGGTAAGAACAGCTTGGAAGTTATTGGCGGATACAGTGCAGCTGTCATTACCTATGCAGAGCTCAAACAAAAGGCACTACAAATACCCGTTTGCTTAGTAAAGCAATAGCTAGTGTTACTGAAAGTATTACAAGACAAAATTCAGTGGTGTGTCATTGACAATAGCCATTGTAAGAACCTGGATAGAAGCAGAGAGGATGTGGAGGTGATCACCTAGTAGTCCAAAAGTGTTTGGGTATGTATTAGAAGACCAAAGCAACTTAAGAGTGAACGCTCTTTCGTCGACACTTAAAGCCCAAAGTCTGAAAACAGCAAAGTCCCAGGGAAAAAAATTGCTGGGCCGTTCTCAGGACTTTGCTGTTTTATGCACTGTGGTGCGATCTCGGAGTTGGTATATTTAAGTAGGGGGGGTGGGGGCACAACATTATAAAGACATTTATTTTGCCTTTATAATTTTCTTTTTTGGATCAGTGATTTTTTTCCCTGGAAAAAAAAAATTGCTGTTCCTTAACTTTGCTCTTTTCAGACTTCAGGTGTTACGTGTTGACAAAAGAGCGTTCACTCTTAAGTCGCTTTGGTCTTCTAATATAGACCCAAGTTTTCTGAACTTTATCATTTTTGGAGTGTCCGCACTTTCATGTATGGGGAAGGGAACAAACTGGACCAACTATGTAGTCGCAATTTACAGACACTAAAAGAAAATAGATAAGGAAGAATTTGTAGTAAAGGAGTTAGACAACCTCAGTGAAACAAACCTAATATCAGTGTCATTCAGGTTGTATAGCAAACATTAGGCAGCAGAATTACTTAGCAATAACATTCTAATAGTAGTTTAATTATACCTCAGCTGCAATCAGTAGACAAATTGCAGATGAACACAGAAAACTAATAATTCCAGTTTGTACAAAAACAGTGAAAATATATAAATACTTTAATATTTTGCTTGGAGTTTTAAAAGACGTAATAATATATATGACTTGTGTTTTTCTTGGGTCTAATGGGTGTTAATTGCTTGTGAACTGATGGAGCAGCTGAAATTGGGTCTCTAAGTTGGGTCCACGTCACATGACTGAATCTAAAAAATACTGAATTTCATTTGACTGAGACCACAAAACCTAATTTTCAAATACTGAAAACTTATTTGACTGAAACTCATTATTCTGAAAGCTTACAATCCTGAACACCAACGACTTACTGTTTCCAAAATTACTGTCGGGAACACACAAAACATCCACCATATTACTTTAGATACTTCCCATAAAAATGTAGAGAGACATACCCACATTTAGAAACGTTACAACACTACTTTCTCCACTAGTGACAGTCAGCACTTTAAGTTACAGTAATGTTTTTTATCATAAGCAAGTCACAGGTGAAGGGAAACACACCACATCTATGGCTTAAAATTCAGTATTTTGAAATTCAGGATTGTAAGCTTTCAGTGTAATGAGATTCAGTCAAATGAGTTTTCAGTATTTTGAAAATTAGGTATTGTGGTCTCAGATGAAATTTATATGAAGTGGACCCCTCAATGTTTTATTGAGGAAGCTGTCAGGGCAAACTGCTTGGTGAATGAGACTCATTTTTTTTGCCTCCCTACCTGTTTGCATTGCATTCTTAAGTCTGGTGGCATTTGCATTATCCCTCCCTTATATTAACCTAAAAAACTGCTTGTACTTCTGTGTTATTCTCTTTGATTGTCACCCTCCCCTTCATTTTTTGTGATTCATATGCCCACAGCTTTGAGTCTTTTATTTCAGATTATGTTTAAAATCTCCATTTAGAGACACTATCTACTGCTTTCCCACAGCTTAGTTGTAAATAGCAACAGCACTGATACTGGTTTTATACCCCGAGAACGTCTAACTTTTCAAATGTACTCTTCTGTTTAGCTGTGTAGTACCTGTAAGCTTTGTCTTTTGGATTATGTTTCACTCGTCTTTTTTAAACAGTGAGCATATAATTTTAGATTATATAGAGAGACATATCCCGCAACATCCTAGTATGAAAAATCTGCACAGCCAAAAATAATGGGGGTGGGTTGTGGGCGAAGGCTGTGATTTTAATTATTACTGTTGTAAACGTAGCTGCTAGAACAGCAGGTTGTGCATTAACATGCATTTTTCTGAAGGATATGAAGTCTGAAACCCAAATAACTATCATTATTTAGTGACTTCAATCCTCAGTGATTTACCAGAAAAACACAATTTTTTATTCATTTATTTATTTAACATTTGTTTACCGGGAAAGTCTGAGTTGGAACGAAGCCAACTTTCAACGGAGGCTCGGGGAGAAATGCTCCAGAGGTTTGTCTTTGTAATGTGGGAGGAAACTGGAGCACCCAGAGGAAACCCACATGAACACAGGGAAGAAATGCAGACTCCGCAGAGAAGGCACCCCAGCCAAGAATTGAACCAGAGAGCCTCTTGCTGTGAGGCAACAATGCAACTGCTGCACCATTGCGCTGTCCAAATTTGATGTGGAACATACTAAAATATGAGGCAAAGTCTGGACATTCTGCAAAAATTTGGACACTTTTGAGGTAGTACCATAAGAGATTGTTGTCTGCTATTTTAGGCAGTATAACAATGGCCTCATGTTCATGGAAATTGTAATTCATATTTCTTAAATCCTTACTTATATGTGAGAGGTCTATTTGTAGAAAAATGAGGTTGAACTCTTGACAGCACCCTCACTCTGTGAGCGCCTATACACACAGACATACACACTCACACACATGCATGCACTTACAAATGTATGTGTACACAACACACACACACACACACACACACACACACACACACACACACACACTTCTACACTTGCTTACCTCTGCATGTACAGATATTCAGGATAATATACCCTCAAAAGCATAACCTCAACCTGAAGTCACCATTAGCTTAATAAAACCAAAATTTCATACATGTAACTAATTACTTCTAACACATTACACAGCCATTACAGTGACCACAATTATTCTCATAAGAATATTCACTGAAACATAGTATTAAGGAGTGATTATAGTAACAAAATATCTGGGATTAAAGCTGAACCAAACCAGAACAAAAAGCCTGAAAAGCAGATGCTGTAAAAGGTCAAACCCAAAAAACACTATTCATTGGAGGTGCCATTGTGTTTGTGAAACAAACAGAGGCCTCACTGGACTTTACAAGGTATCTGTGACAATGTCATTCCTGTGGCATCTCATATAATCAGTGTTCAACTGTATGATCTGATGTTGTCAGTCTTCATTTATGCTTGACCTATGGGACTCTGTTCCAACGCTCCGAACCAGTTTGACTCTTACAATAGATTGTGAAAACCAAAAACTCTTGAGCAAACTCCCTACCCAGAATGCCTCTCTTTAGATTACATCTCATTTGCTGCGCTTCCTCATCGGACACGTTAGCCAAGACTCTCTGAGCTAAGTAAAATTTTAATCGTTTTTACATCAAATTTCCTTCAGCTACTCTTTTCTTTTAACCTACCCAGTTAATACTTTTCGTCCTTCTGTTTTTTTCTGCTAGTATCCCTGTCTTTTACAGTTAGGTGTTCTTGCCTAACATTGTTGGTAGTTTATCTGTACTTATATAAAGTGATTTTCATGAGCTTTTTTTTGTGAGTGTGTCTGTCCTTCTAACCTTCGTACACTTTGGTACCTTTCCTACTATTGCAGGTAGACCTATCCTTTCTCTTTCTACCTCCTGGTAATTCTGGCCTACCATTACTGGTAGCCCTTCCTTCTCTTCTTTCTTTCTTACTGCATGTGCGTGGCTGTGTGTTTGTTCTGTGACTTGACTCTGTATCTAGTCAAGATGACGGACAAAGGTAAAGGCACTATGGGATTTAAGCAGTGCCGGGATTGTGGCAGGAAAATGCCCAATTCCAATGGGCGTAAGCCGCGGTAGCATTGTTGCCTCACAGCAAGAGGTTCTCCCTTTCAGCGCCTTCTGTGTGGAGTCTGCATGCCCTCTCCGCGGTCGAGTGGTGTTCGAAAGATACGCGTAGAATGGGCATGCCTTCGTTGAAGGTTGGGCATCGAGCTGGCACCTTGGCACCTGTAAAAAAAATCTACTGCCAATCATTAGCGGACCGGAGTTCCACTGTGGTGACCCCTAAACGGGAAAAGCCAAAAGAACAACAACATATGGCTTGTGTCTACTGCTTAGGCCTAGTGCACTTGCAAGAGGATTGTGCTGTTTGTCAAGCTTTTAGTCACTGGGCCCTCACAAAGGGAGAGAATAAACTTATACTTTTAAATGTCTAATTAAAACATCCTTTGATGAGGCTTTGTCCAGTCAGCCAAGAAAATCAAAGTCTGACATTTCTTCACCATCTTGCTCTAAAGTGGATCATGGAACAAAGAGGAGTCTCTTGGTGCCAGCATCTCCTTCAGTTCCCACATTAAATAAACCTAGGTCTTCAATTTCCTCACACTCAGCAGCACCAAAGCTAACCACTACAGAGGCTATGGTGCCAATAAACTTGTACTTAAAGGTCTAATTAAAACATCATTTGATGAGGCTTAGTCCATTCAGTCAAGAAAGTCAAAGTCTGACATTTGTTCACCGTCTTCCCCCTCTTCCTCTAAAGTGGATCATGGAAAGAAGAGACATCTCTGGGTGCAGGTGTCCCCTTCAACTCAAACATCGAAGAGACCTAAGTCCTTGGTTCCCTCACACTCAGCAGAACTGAAGATAACCACTACAGAGGCTATGGTGCTGACTTTTGTGGCACCGACTGTGAGCACCACAAAGGTTTTGGTGCCGGCAATTATGGAACCAACTGCCCAGATGCCAGCCCCTCCCTCAGTGCCAGCCCTTTCTTCGGTGTCATTGGTATCCTGGAAACCAGCTCTACCTTTCGTACCTTGGACTAGGTACTCCCCATCGGTGGATCTCTTTATGGGACATCTTCCAAGTCCTTTTGTACAGAGACCTGAATCCCCTTCAGCCTTTTCTGTTCTTTCCTCCAGGTGTCTGACAGAAGTTGATGTTGTGAGGTTGGTGGCTCAGCTCCTCATGGCTAGGGGTCTTACAAGTTCTTCCCAGGTTTTACTCCCTTCCAGAGATGGAACCTTCTCTCCTAGGACTCCACCGGTTATTCCTCCTCTGACCTCCCCTGAGGCTTTAGAGAGCACAACTCCGATCCACCCCGGTTCCAACTGTCTCAGCACCGACACCTCGTATGCTTTCAGCTCCAGTATAGGCACTGAGTTCCTCCACTTTTTCAGATCCAGAGGGCTCCCAGTATCATAGCTCCAATACCAGCTCCAAGGGACATGGTTCAGCTCTAATTTTTCCAGAGCCATCCTTGCAACTTGGAGCCTCGGCTCATGCAAGCTCTTACTAGGCTTCAGCTTTGGTGGCGGTCTCATTGGAACAGGATAGGACCATGGTTCCAGGCTCTCATCCCTCTTTGGTGGGGCTTGCCTTCCAGATCATGGGAGGGCCTTGGCCTCTGCAGGTTCTCAGCTGGTTCCTTCCCTTTCCAAGTGTTTTCCCGGGACTCCTTTTCTCCCAGAGGTTCTTCCACCCTTAAAGCCTGGACAGCAAGCACCAAAGTTGCAGGATACACCTGCACAGGGGCTTAACTCTTCTGAGTCCTCCATAGAGCTTTAAACTGAGGAAGTGCTTTGGAAGAGGACATGTAAGAGGAAAGACCTAGATGCCCCAGAAGAACCTGTCATGGAGGACATGGACTTTGATGAAGGGTTAGGCTCCCATTGGTCACCCCCAGAAGATGTTTCCTTTGGAGACATTCTTGAGTTTTGAAAGCAGAGGTGTGGCTGGAAGCTCAAAGACCCTTCCTCAGAATAGTCAGTGTACCTGCAAGCTTTCATTGCTAACCCATGTACTTCTTGGGTGACCCCGTCCACTGACAATCTCATTAGGTTGATTGCACAGTGGGCATGCAAGGCCCCTGATTCTGTAGAGCCAATCCCAGGAGACTGGACAAAATTCTTACTGCACCAGAGGACCACCAGTTTTGGGCCAAGGGACTAGCAGTAGATGCCATGGTGATTGTGGCAGCCACAAAGAAGGAACTTGCAGATGAGAGTTCCACTGTTCATCCTCCTAACCGAGAGTCCAGGGCAATGGACAGGTCTGGGAAGTGGGTGTATGCTTCTTTGACCTTCGCCTTATGGTCATTGAACTTCATGGCACACTTTAATAGATTCCAGAAGGATCTTATCCAGGAGCTGTCGGATTCCTTTGCAGGAGCTGTGTCTGAGGAGGTGCAAGTTAAAAAGGGGCTTCCTAGCTTCTCATCACGGAGTGTATTTCTAACTCGTCCATGAGGCTCATTGCACATGCAGCCGAAGGGAAAACTAGGGCAGCATGTTCCGGTGTTGCCATAAGGAGACACACCTGCATGTGCTTCTGTGAATTTTCAGAGCATTCAAGTCTTTGTTCATCAATACATCATTTGACAGATTAGCCCTGTTTGGTCTCAAAGTCAGATTGACCTTGGCCAGGTGTGAAAAAGTTGTAAAGACCCTGTCTACAGTGGCCATATGTTTTTCTGGGTCTATATTACAACGTCATACTCACAGGAGTCCAAACGTTGTAATATCGAACACAAATGTTTGAAACACGAAAATAGCGAAGCCACGGAACACCAATTTTTTTCCCAGAGGAAAAAAATCAGTGGGTCATTTTTGCTATTTTGCTATTTCCTCCACTGTGGTGTGATCTCAGAGTTGGTATATTTAAGTAGGGGGGTGTGGGGGTGAAGCCCCCCACATTAGTTTATGTTTAAAGTGTATGTGTGTTTTTTTTTTTATTTTTGTACCAGAACAGAGATTTTTTTCCCCTGGGAAAAAAAATCGCTGTTCTGTGGTTTTGCCCTTTTTGAGTTTCGAACTTAACAGTTCGACATTACATCGTTTGAACTCCTGTGAGTTCGACAATGTAATATTGACCCCGTTTTTCTCCCCCACAGTGGTCCTTCTCCAGAAATTAGAAGAGCAGAAAGATGTGGTTCAAGAAATCCCAAGGGCCTTTTCAGGACACACATGGCAGTGGCTCCCTCGGGGCAGAGGGGGGAGCTCCAATAGAAGACGCCAACCTTGTGGCAGAAATGGCCCGCAAAATCTGGGTTCCAGAAATTCTTTCTCAGGGAAACCCTACCAGAAGGGAGGCCCGATTGCTTGCCTGAGGATGCAGTCTGGGAAAGATTATCCTTGCACCTACTAGCCTGACAACAAATAAGCTCAGATACTTTTTTGCTAAGGATAATTACCAGAGGATACTATATTCCCTTAATTTTCATCCCAAGAACAGGCAGAAGAATCCCTGATGTTCCTCCCAGTCAGAGGGATGAGGCAGGTCTTGAAATTCAAAAACTTCTAGTAAAAGGAGTCATCCAAGAAGTTCCACTAGACCAGATATGATCTGGATTCTACTGAAGGTTCCTTTTGGTGCCAGAAAAGACAGGGGAATAGAGACTAGTTTTGGATCTCAGTCTATTGAACACATTTGCTCAGCAAGCAAAATTCCGGATGGTCACAGTTCAGTCTATTCTACCCTTCTTAGGGAAAGATGATTGATGTGCTCTGTAGATCCCCAGGATGCGTATTACCACATAAAAATGGACAAGTGCTCCCGAAGGTTCCTCCACTTCTGACTAGGAGCCAGTCATTATCATTTCCAAGCTTTGCCATTTGGTCTCACCTCAGCCGCCAGGGTGTTTACCAAGTGTATGGCAGCAGTAGCATCTCATTTGAGATTGCATGAATTCTGAGTGTTTTTATATTTAGAAGACTGGCTCATCACCTCCCACCAGGCATCTAGTAGAGCAGAGAAAAGATTTTATTTTGGTTCCCTATTGATTTGTTGACAGCTTAGGTTGTCGAATACATATTCATCGACACCTAAGCATCGAATACTTAAATTAGCAAACGGCCACATCATCAAATTCTTTCCTCAGGAAAGAATTTGCATGCCCGTTCTTGGGGATTTGCACTTTTCCCAACGTAGAGCGGTCTCAGAATTTGTATATTTAGTTAGGGGTGTGGGGGGGGGACAGCCCCCCACATCGGTGGATGGGGGTGAAGCCCCCCACTGTGTTTGGGTGTGTTTGTTTATTTTGTTTGTGGACGGCCAAGTGAATTCTTTCCCCTAGGAGAGAACTCGATTATTTGGCTGTTTGCTGTTTTTAGCTTTTGATGGTTAGGTGTAGATGATTTTGTATTCAACAACCTAAGTTGTCGATTTTATGATATAGATGCTTTATTCTACATGCTTGCACTCATCTAGATATTACAGTGAATCTCATGAAATCTCAACTAAGTTTAAGTCAAGAATTGGAGTTTATAGGGGCTCGCCTGAATACCTCCTCTTGCATAGCTTCCCTTCCTCCTCACAGACTGCAGAAGATAAGGTCCCAGGTGGAAGTTATTTTCTTCAGTAACATAGCTCCTGCTCAGTTAGTTCCACAAACTCTAGGATCCATGGCAGTAGCAATCATGCTGGTCCCACTAGCAAGATTTCACATGAGACTTCTGCAGTGGTTTCTAGCTTCCCAATGGTCCATTCTCAGTCATTCGCTGAAGCATCTCATTCAGGTCACCAAGCATTGCAAGAAAAACTTATCCTGGAGGATGGAATCAGAGGAAATTCTCTTGGGCCAACCTTTCGTTCCTCCTCAGCTCAATGCCATAGTGACCATGGATGCCTCATAGATGGGGTAGGGGGGGCATTATCTGGGCAGAAGTCTGGTACATCTCCAAACAGGGTGGAACCAAGTATTACCCCCCTATGTTGAGAAGCTGTCAGAATATGGCAGTGGATGATCTCTTCCAACCTTTTTCTGACAGAAATGCATATCCTGGGGAGCTCAAACATGATAGTGGACAAGCTGAGCAATGCACCTTTCTGCCTCATGAGTGGTCTCTCAACTTCAGAATGGTGAAGGAGATTTTCCATCACTGGAGCCAGGCTTGCTGCAACCTGTTTGCATCACCCCTGAACAAAAAGTGCAGCAGCTACTTTGCCCTAAACACCCTGCAGGGGGAGTCTCCAAGAGATGCTGTCCTTCATGACTGGCTCTCCGGACTGCTCTGTTCCTTTCACCCTTTTCCACTAATACCTCTTTTCTTAAAGAAAGCTATCAGGTTGAATAGCATGGTGATCCTCATTGTTCCATTCTGGCCTCGACAAGTGTGGTTCCCCTTTCTTTGGCCTCACCTAATTCACCACCCATGGACTCTGGACCTGTATCCAGATATTCTGTCCCATCCACAGGGACTTGTTCACCCCAGTCTCCAAAACCTCAAGCTTACAGTTTGGTTCATCCAATTCCATTGATTGCCAGGCAAGATAACCTGTCCTCTCCAGTCCGAAAAACTTTAATAGCTTCCCATAAGCCTTACACTAGGAGACTTTACCACAGTAAGTAGAAAAGCTTCACATTTTTGGCATGTGATAATAATATTGACTCTTTCTCTGCACCAGTTGAAAAGGTGTTGGAATTTTTAGCTATGCTTTTTGAGCAGGGAGCATCTTCTACTGTTAAAGTCCAGCTAGCTGCTATTTCCAACTTTCATTATGGTTTTCAAGAGCACACTTTCATTTCTCATAGGTTGTGCAAAGTTTTTATGAAAGGAGCCTTGAGGTTAAAACTCCTTTATAAGGATCCTGTTATTCCTTGAGACATTAATTTGGTTCTACAGTCTTTGGTCCATTCCCCTTTTGAGCCAGCAGCTACTTGTGACTTGAAGTCCCTTTCATGGAAATCCATTTTTCTGGTAGCCATTACGTTTACCAGAAGAATTTTGGAGATTCAAGTGTTATCTTCAAATCCTCCATGTTTGATTTTTCATAAAGACAGGGTTTCACTAAGAAAAAACCCATCCTTTCTTCCTAAGGTGGTATCTGAAACTAACATTAATCAATGTATTAATTTACCAGCCTTTTTTCCTAATTTCTCCAATAAGGGAGAGTATTGTTTGCACTTGTTAGATGCTCACACGCAATTGTGTTTTTATATCAGCAGAACAAAGTACTTCAGAAAGTCAGACCAGTTATTTGTCTCCTTTTTGGGTCCCTGCATGGGTAAACCAGTTTTAAAGGTTACCGTATCTAAATGGTTAAGGGAATGCATAACTTTCATCTACAAAAAGAGAAACATTCAATTACCTGCACCAGTGAAAGCACATTCTACTAGGGCAATAGCCACTTTTGCTGTCTTTCACTCAAGGCCTTCCCTGGATAAAATATGTGCAGCAGCAACCTGGGATACTCCACATACCTTTATCATTACAAATTGGATCTGTTCTCCAGGGGAAGAGTGTCCTTTGGTTCTATGGTGCTCAGGAATATCCTTCCATAAGGCCTCCCAAGATATAAGTTAGCTGGGACTCTGTCCCATAGGTCAAGGATAAAGGAAGATTGACAACATGAGATAAAGGAGTTATGGACATACCATAGCAGTCCATCTGTGTTGTTGATCCTCATTTATCCTTGACTCCCCACCCACCCACCATCCCCCTCCTTTAGGCTTCATGGAGGAATGAACTCTAGTTTTGGTTATCTGTTATTTCATTTATGACTTGGACAAAGCCTCTATAATTGCAACAGAGCTGTCTTTGCTGTCTTCCTTCATAGCTGCAAATTCGATCTGAGGTAATCTAGAGAGGGGCATTCTGGGTATGGACTTGGCTTGAGAGTTTTTGGTTCTCACGATCTAGTATAAGAGGCAAGCCAGTTTCGAGGGTTGGAACCGAGTCTGACAGGTTAAGGGTAAATGAAAATTGTCAACACAGATAGAACGTTATGTTGAGTACATAACTTCTTTTTTATGAAATTGGATAAAATAACTTCCCATAGTGTCTCTAGTTGTCTGTTTATACTGTCAATGAGGTCTATGATGTTAACTAATGCATTTATGCATACACAGTGTTGAGTCATTACATATATTAGTAAAGTCAAGAAAAACAGTTTGGTTGAATCGCTGCATTAATAGGATTAACAACAGAAGAAAAATACATTCCACCAAGCTTTGTGTTCCTTATCAGATCCAGTGCTACTGGATCTTTTGTATTTCTGCTAATCAAATAGTCCCCAGCTATCAGAACAAAGGATCTAAATCGTCATCAGCAATTAAGTCAAACATGATAGAAAGATAGGTTCATTCGTTAGTGACCTCCCCACCTTTGGAACCGACTTGTGTGGCAAATCAAGCAACATGATACATTACCTTCCTTTAAACTAGAACTGGTTGACAGCAACAACGCTGATACTTTTTCTATACTCTAAGCATGTCTAACTTTTCAAATTTGCTCTTATATTCTGCTGTGTGGTACCTGTAACATCCTTAAAAAAGGAGACACATTCTAAGGTGGATATTGGCAAGGTCCCAAATGTCATTTACCTTGTATGTCCTATAATCCTATTCAAAAATTATGTTAGTCTTATAGACAAGCTTAGGATATAATAATCTTAACATCAAATCTTTCAGAACTAGTATATAATCTCAGCTTAATTTCAGAGTTTAAAATCAGTAATAAGATATTTTTAATTGTATCCAGAAATTGAAAGGAAAAATTAATATAACTTATCCGGAAACACTGAAGCTAATATACAGCCACAGCATAATGCACATACCTGTATAGAAAATGTTTTGTTGGATCATAGGGCTTGATTAGTGGTATAGGGCTGTAGTATTCCTTTTAAAGCTGGGCATTTTTCTGGGGAGTTTATTAGCGTATCAGCTGTAATAAGTTGATAGTAGTTGAGGTGGATTTTAAGTTCCAACCAGTTAAGGCTTTTTAGTGCTAAGCAATGGTGGGTTTTTGAGGACTTTTTGTTTGCAAATTTTGTTATAGGCAGTCTCTAGTTTATTTCTGATGGTTAAGTTAAGATTTGTAAAGATGAGTGAGATGTAGAGAAGGAATGGAAGTATGTTTGTGCTATGTTTTTTACAGAGTTATTAGCATGGACCTTCCTAGCCCTGTAAAGGAATCCTAGTTTCCAGTTTTTTTCTTTTTTTGACTATAGGGGTAGGTGTTGGTCGTATCTGAGATTATCATGAAGCATTACACCAAGGAGTATTGCCTGTTTGACACATTCTGTTTTTGCTTTCTTAGCTGATAAGATATGAAAAGATTGTTTTTGGTTTTAGTAGTTTTTAGGCATGAAATAACACATCAAATCTTCCAGAACTAATTACATCTCACAGACCCATATATTAATGAATGAAACACTGCATTCTGTAGCCTTTGAAAAACAAACATTGAAAAAGTACCATGATTTTTCTATTAGAAAACTAAAAATGTAAATACTACAGGTATTCAGAAGGACTTTAAGAAGTTTTATGTTTTATTCCGTACTTATTTCTTGAAGGTGACCTCTGCCAAGTCTCCAAAGGCATAATCTGATCAAATTCTGTTTGGAAGTCTGTGCTTAGAATGAATAGATTGAAGGAGCTAATACCAAATCAGGGGAACCTGATATTAATAATACATGTCAGTAGTAGAAAACAGTTGCAGATGTGTTATGTATCACAATTCAAGATTAACATGTTTCAAAAGTAATCTTGCATCACATATGAGAAGTAGAAATTGGCAACATGGAGTTATGGCAGTCACACTTTTAAAAGATCAGTAGGTCATTAACTTGACAGATAAGTCTTTAAGCCTATCTCCAAAGCAGTTGAAAGTAGGATGTTTTCTCATTTCCTTGGAACTTCCTCTGAATTATGAACACATGTATATATGCCTCCCACTCATTTCGGGTCTGAAAGCTAGTCTGATTTGGATAGCCCCATCCTGCCCAGGACAAATCTTGTTTTCTCTGCTTAAAAAATAATTAGACATCAGCCTGTTTAGTTAATTCTGGACAGAACATTGTCAGCTCAAAAGCAAGGCAAAGTTCTTCATACTTACTTAATCTCTGCCGGTCTTTCACCTTAGGAAAAAGAAGACACTGAAACAATGACTACTCCATGAAGATCTGTAGTGCTTTATGTGACGCCCATTCCCTGGCCCAGCAATCAAGGAGCCTCAATCCTCACCACTAACACCAGAGAGGGCAACTCATATATGAGGAAAGGATTACAAATACACACAGAAAAGTGCAATTGCCCTTAAGAGCACACAGAGATCACAGTCAGTCTGGGGATGGTCACTCCCTTGCACCCCAGGTCCCCAATCAGACTCCCCACTGGCACAGCTATAGGGTCCAGATAGCCTAGCTGGGCAAGCTAAAATCTCCAGCACCCTCTCTGTCCAACCAGTGCTTCATGTCCCTCCCGAAGTAACTGACACACCTTCCCTTTGAGATAAGAGTTTACACAACCACACAGACACTTCTGGGGAAGGCTAGCACAGGTTCTCCAGCTGTGCCCCTTTTACCCAGACTATACGGTAGTAATTACTGCCAGTACCCAGCTAATATTTATCAGCTACTCAAAGGCCCTTAAAAGGGTGTCCATTTATTACTGTGCAATATTATTATCCAGTTGGTAGATGTGACTAAACAGTCAAGGCTTATTAGAGTGACGTGGTACAATATTCACTATAAATATGCAATGTACTCTAGAGCTTAAATTATCTCTACACAAACCAGCCACAGTTAAAAGGTTTTAAATATTTAATAATAAATAATTAAAACCACAAGACAATACTTTCTACTCTGTACTCAGTGCTAGTCAATAGTTCAGATATCACATAGAAATACTTAAATTAATTCAGTAGTACAGTTTTGACATAGCAGAAAAACACTTAGTCTAATCTTTCTAATTCCTAGCTACTTCTAGGAGAAAACACAGTTCTACATACTACTTACATAAAGAGAGCATAAGGCAGTGCTGAGTTGGATGTCCAAGACAAAAATGCTTAATGCCTTCTGATTCTCTCTGTTTAAATTGCTACTGCAGTTCTGATAAAAATTACATCATCTTTTTACACTTTCTTGGTGTTCCCAAGCTACACATTAACTGTATTTACATTCTTAACATCTTCCTTTTGTTATCTTGCAGCTGGTCAGGAACAGAGCAATAAAATACATTTGCATGTTTAAATCTAGTAATTTAACTCTTGGTTAAAAATAGAAGGAATTTCTTCATCCAGACTTTTCGGCACCACTGCTACTTCAAAGGGTCACCACATGCTTTACTTTGGTCAGTAGCGTGCACTGGTGTCACATTTAATTCCAGTTCCACATGTAACAGTATTTCTTTACATTTAAGACAACAAGCCTGTAGTTTACATTTATATTTACAAATGACAGAATTATCTGCACAATTCTATCTGGCTAGGCTGGCAGCCTTCACCCTTCTCAACCAGTCTTCACACTTTACTTTAGAGAGGGCCACTGCAGAATAAATCATGATACTTGAACAGGATTCCAAGTGCTAGCTAGTTACCTCCTGAATGATAGTTGGGTCCTCGTTAGCATGGCCATATTAAAGGATATCCAATCCATATAATGAATTTTTAGATTGAGGTATTATATTGATCACAGATACTGCAGTCTAAGCTGTTCCTGTATGATTTGTACTGAGCAAAATTCATACAAACATAGTCTTTGAAATGTATCATTGTGTTTATCATAAAGCAATACAACAGGTAACCACTTTGACTATGTCTGCTTAGTAGCAAACAAGCACGTTCTCCCTTTCAAGGAGGAGATAAAAGCTTGATCAGATTTTCTGAAAGGAAAAGTTCTTCTGGCTAAACTTACATTGAGAGGTTATCCATCTCAGGAAACAATTTTCTTTTTGTTCAGATTGTACTTGCACCTTGGTCTTGTTCTTTTATTGCCCCAAAGTCTACAAACTATGCAGTCTTGGTTTCTTCTCTCTACTGTCTAAAGTTGCTGCAAGGTCTTGGGGCAGTGTAGTCTTGGTTCCTTCACAGTCCTTCCCTCTACTGTCTAGAGTTTATGCACCTGAGGAAATGCTTAGCATTAAAAATCCTCTGGCAATATAGAAACAAGACCCCCCCCCCTAAAAAAATGCAAAGCCATGCATTTAGGCTTCTTCACTTCGACCACCACCACCTCCTGTATTATTTTGATACCAGTATTGAAATAACATCCTCCTTACTACTAAGGCATTCTTTTTCCAATGCACATAAAATATTTTTCTTACATGCCATTGGCAGTATAGCTATATTTTCAGCGCATATGAAGTAAAAATATAAAATGTAGCTGCCTTAGTCCCTCTGCTAATCTCCAGGACTTGTTATTGTACCAAAGGTGTTTACATGTAATAGTTTTACATTGCAGTAAAAGTCTGTATTAGTATTGCATTCCCTAATCTGTTATTTCTGTTTTGTGTAATGTACTGTGGATTAGCTGTTGATTTAGCAGTGTAATTTAGAAGGAAAAAAACAACAAGCTGTAGACCAGATATGTCGTACTGACTTTACTTTTACTTTGATTTCCAAGCTAAACTGCAGACTTGATTTCCCCAAAGACATGTCATTGCCGTTTGACTCTATTAGAGCACTTGACCAGTGCGACATGTTTTGGTTAAGTTAAAAAAAAATACTAAAACCTAGTGAGAGTCATCTGCCTGTAATAAAGGCATTAAAATAATGTAAATTTTCTTTTCAAAAACATTAAATAATAATGTAAATTTTATTTAGAAAATGTCATGCTATCACAGAATATTACTTTTCCTTAGTGAGTGACTGTTTTTCATATAAGCATTTTCTTTTTATAAGGTTTCCTGCCATCTGCTCATGCTGTCACCTTTATACTTTTCATTTGTTATTTTTCATGCAGCTCTCAGTGATAAAATGAATTTTCCATGGTGTGAATATTATTCCAGATGACTTTTGGGTGCCTTGTAATGCTTATTTTTGATCACAAAATCTGAGTTAAAGTTAACCTTCCAACATTTATGAATTATTCGGAAGGTAACATTTTTCAGTATGCATTTTTAATGTAATTGCTGTACTTTCTGATGTATTCTGTAACATTTTAGTTGTACTATTGTGACTTACTAACCTTTTATTACAGAAAACAACATTGCTGCTTTGCTTTTAGTCACGTAAGATGACAATGTTTACAAACAAACTTTGTTCACTACTAGTTCTGGAATGAAAGTTGACATTGCACCTTTGTTGTTGTTATTTTTTGTTGCACTGCAGTCCTTTGACATACCCAGCGGTGAACAGGTACTCTTCCTCTTCTTTATCGTCCCAAGCATCGGCCGAAGTCAGTAACATTACTGGACAGTCAGAGAGCTCTGATGAAGTTTTCAACATGCAGGTATGACTCTGTGTATATATTTCACTGATTTTGCATTTACTCTTACAAAGTTTTTATCAAAGTATTTATCCACTGGTTCAGATGTAGTTTTACTTATTTATTTATTCATTTATTTATTTTTATAATTTGAAATATTCTTATTGGTTGTTTAGTGAAGTTTGAGTCTCTTCTGTTTCTAAAACAAATGATCTAGCATTGCGGGATTAACATCTGAGTTGGCTGATAGAATGAATGAGGAGTACTCAGAAACACTAAGTACCAGATGACAATGTTTTATGTTTTTTTCACTTATTGACATGCAATTTGTCTAAACAGTCTAGTTTTTTTGTCTGAGTTTTGGGGTGCAGATCTAGCCACATACTGTGAAACAAAGTGAAATTAAAAAAAAAAAAAAAAAAAAGAGAGAGAGAGAGACATCCTTGTGGTAATAGACAATTTGAATACGCTCCAGTATAACTTTAAACCAGCATTTTCTCAATGTTACTACTTCAAATGTCTGTGGTGGTGCAGCAGTAGGGTTGTTGCCTCATAGCAAGAGGTTCTCCTGTTCGATTCTCGGCTGGAGTGTGGGGAGTGCCTTCTGTGTGGAGTCTGCATGTCCTCCCCGCAGGTCAAGTGGTATTCTGAAAGACATGCATGAATGAGCGTGCCTTCGTTGAAGGTTGGGCATTGAGCTGGCAACTTGGCACCATAAAAATCTACTGCCAGTCATTAGCGGACTGGAGTTCCACTGTGGCGACCCCTAACCGGGAAAAGCCGAAAGACAAACAACAACAACTACTACCTCAAATGTCCTATTCATTTTCTTAGTGGCGTATGTTTGACCCACCAATTAAAAGTCTGAGTCCTGGTATTCCAAAAATGCAGTAGCAAATGGGCGGAGTAGATACAGAAGTTTTTACTTGATGATTTGTAATAAAAGCACTCTTTGTGTGACAGCCACAGACAATGCTATTAGAGAGTTTTCATATAACAGTAACTGTTTATTATCATACTGGCTATTTTAGATGGTCCAAAGGTACATTTAGTTCATGCAACCATGTGTCAGTACAGCACATGTGGTTAAGGTTACCAGATGCTGGCAAGCATCATCCTGTAGTCGTAGGTTTTATTCATTCAGTCTCCACTTATCTTTGGTACACGGCTATGAGCAATTCGCTTAACTAGACCAATGTTATCAGGTCACTTAGAAAAAATAGGGAATTATTATGATAAAAATATATTTACTTATTTAGTACATGATTATAAAAACAGTTGCTAAGAACATTTTTTAACCATATAATTAGCCAAAGTAGCATGTGAAAGAGATCTGTGAACAGCATTCAAATACAAATGAAGTTACACAATTCAAAACATAGTATTGACTATTAGTAATTTCTACAAAAAAGTAATGAACAACACACAGATCTGTGTAACAGTAAGGAATTATAGTATCTAATGAAAGAGTGAGTTGACAGGCATATTAGAAAGAAAAAGGTAACAGAATGAAACAAACTAGTAAACTTTAATGTGTCAGTTTAACATTAAGAAGGAACAATAATTATGGCTTGCAGCAGTTCTGGAGCTGAAAGTCCAATTCATATAAATTCTAAAGGAGGAAACAAACTCTTGGGGGATATTGTGCCCAAGTCATATTTAAGTAATGCTAATAAATATAGAAAACTAAAGTCATATGTAATCATGAGGACATTCCATTCACTTCATTCCAACTAAAATTGTTTCTAGTTTAGTTTTAAAGGCTTTGTGACTTAGAATGGATTTCAGCTAATAAGGCAATATTTTATCAAAAGATGTAACAAGTTAGACAAGACTCTTTATACAGAAATGTCCACAGTTCAGCAGTGCCATTGTCATATCGCATAAGAGATTACTGCAATACCCAAAATGCCATTTTAAAGAGAGGAGCTGGACACTAGTCCATGAATGATAGGTTGTGCAATAAGGAAGATAACACAAAACCTGAATTTTTGATGATGACAGGAATGCAGTGGGTCAAATGAAATAAGTAAAATAACATTAATAATAATCACTCTGTCATTAAAAAGAAAATGATGCCATAGACAAACACAGCATGTATTTGTTTATCCATGTTTGTTAATTGGGCAAATTGATCCAAAGTGGACCCTTTTCAATTATAACCTGTACATTCAAAAGAAAATGAACTTTGCAGAGATACACATGACAGATATTGCTAATAAACAGATTGTATGCATACAAGGATAATGTCCGTGCATAATACAGTGTTAAATGCTATGCTTAGTGCAACAAAAACATTTATAACCTAGCTAAACTGCACAATGGTCATAAAACACCCAGGGGTACATGTGATGCTTAATGTAAGCAAACAAAAGGGTAATGTGATATTGTTTGTAAGGGTTAGTAGCGCTAAGAAGATAATGCATAGTAGGACTGAAATGGGAGACTGAAAGGCAGACAGTAAGTGTACATAATGGTGGATGTATCAGTAAAACAGCTGTATTAAAATATGTTGTACTGGTTACTGTCCTCCTTGGGTTTAGTCACATAGCTTACAGAAAAGAGATTGTTTGGGGCGAGTTGGAAGAGAAATGAAATGCTGTTTAATTTAGAAACCTGCTATATGCTACAGATATGTGTAACCTAATTGTCCTTTTGATTACAGCCAAGCCCGTCTACCTCAAGTTTGAGTTCCACACATTCTGCCTCACCTAACATAACAAGTTCAGCGCCATCTAGTGCTAGAGGTATGCCTTCAGGAAAACTTAGGATTACAGCATCTTCATGATGGTATTGATATTAAAAGTAAAGTTTGTTTGCATTTTTGTATATAGCCTCTCCCCTGTTGCCAGAGAAACCTAAACATTCCAGAGAAAATTCCTGCCTGTCTCCAAGAGAAAGACCTTGCAGTGTCATTTATCCAAATCCTTCAGAGCCTCCACAGGTAACCAGACTGCTTTACATTTCCACTGCATTTACATGCACATTGCTTTTATAAATTGTCATTTTTTTTTTGTTTGTTTATATTTGTTACTCATAACTTTTTTGTTTATTGTTGACAAAACTGTTTAAAGAAATTCCAAATGAATGAAGCAGTCTCAGTCAGTAGGTAATAATCCAAAGGATTATGATTGGATCTCCAATTATAACCAACTTACTATGTGTTTCAGACATGGATACCAAGAAATTCACCTTCAGAGCAAAGCTTGATCAATGAATCTTAGCATTTAAGTTGCGAACATATGATAAGGGCTATGATTGGTGAGACCTGATCAATAATTCTTTGTAGTGTATGGAGCCTCTGAAGAATGAATAGCTTTAAACACTGCTAGACATATCATTCCGCCACATGTTTTGTTTTTTATAAATGTGGCAGTGGAAAGTATCTAATGTCATTTAAATCTATCTTAACTTATGCCTCTCTCTTTGCCATTTGCTACTGTCTGTCATTAATCCCCAGTGTGAGACACAATATTAACAGTGCTTAGCGGTACTTAATCAAAGTTTGTTACGCATCTTTTTGGTGTCAGAGATATTTTAGAGATGAAAATCTCTGACGTTTACCCATTGAATGCAAACCATTTGAAATACAGTAGTAGTGCACACGAGAAGTGGTTAGGCCTTAAATTAGCATCCCTGATCACAGAAAGGTGATAAAAAGTTTGTAATTTCCCATTATTGCAGTGTAATTGTAGCACTCCATGCGCTTTTTATAAATATACTGTAGATATTCTGTGTCGATGTCACATTACAGCAGACCTGTGCATTTACAGACTAATCATCAAACAGTAACGTTGGAGTTCATTGCATGTTCAAGGCTTGTCATTCCAAAGAGTGAGCAGTACATTGGGAGAGATGTTTTAAGCAACATCCCACTTTTTGAGTTGTTTTCTTGTTTAAGGATTATGTAATATTTACATCATATTGCTCAAGAATGCCTGATTTTGCAAAACATCCCTGATTTGGGCTCATATTTTTGCCCCGTCTTAAAATTTTTGATTTTATGGTAAACCATTGCGGACTTCAGTCCATCAGTAAAGCCAGGCATTATAGTTTCATACTTCTCACTGTTCAGAAAATGCATGCTCGTGCAAACCTGACATTTTTTATTAATGTTCCACGTGAATTAGTGTAATATTTAAAAATTGTCCCTGATTTCTACCATTGCATCCCATTATTTGTTGGCTATTGTCCAGAATTCTTGAGTAAAGAGGTTGAAAAGTATGATTTAACCTAGGCGAAACCAGAGCCTGCCAGGCCACATAGGAAACTTTTAAACCATCTGTACGAGTGACAGAAGATGCTAGAACTTAAGGCATGGAGCAAAGTCCAAAATAAAAAAAAAAAACACACACACGTGTGTGTGTGTGTGTGTGTGTGTGTGTGTGTGTGTGTGTGTGTGTGTGTGTGTGTATATATATATATATATATATATATATATCTGTAATGTGGACTTTGTCTGGCATTTTATCACGAAGAATTAAGGTTAATGATCTTGACCTTGTAATCTTGATTTGATTCCTTCGGGTTTTTGAGACAGTTTTAAGCTGATAGTACTTCTGTGCCACCTCTGAAAAAATTATCTTGCACCTAGTAGCTTTATTAACTAAGAAATAAGTTAAATGAACACTGTCATACAGGTTATACTTTTAACATTCATATTTGTCACAACACTTCATTTGAGGAAGTATTACAAATTATGGTGAGGCATAAATATCAGTTGTTGGAGTTCTACTAGAGTTACTAAATTGCCATTCATTTTCTTTGAGTTCAGGCAGAATTTCACCCCGGTACCTTATTTGTAATACTTAAAGCTCATTAAAAATTATTCTTTAGGTAAGTGCATTTAGCAAGTTATCAGCTGGATGAATTGACTAAAATGGTATCATAAGTAAGTGTACTTTAATTGAATTCACTAAACCTAGACTACTTGATTAAGACTGAAAACCATTCTTACAAACACTGGCTAATCTACAATGTATGTACTGTAACTGTATACTATGTATGTATTCTACCTATGTTCCAAATTTCAGCTGTACACCACAAATCTGTTAAGTACCTTTATTTTTAAATTAGTATTTTTTTTTGTTTGTTCTCTCCACTGTAACTGTTGATGTGCTGCATACCACTGTAAAAACATGTCTTTTGTAATTTGTGTGTACACTGATCATGTCTAAATGTGTCTGTAATTTTTCTATGTGGAACTTTTCTCCCCGGGCCTCTGCTGAAAAAGGGCCTTTTCGGCTCAGACACCCCCCCCCCCCCCGGTTAACAAATGTAAAATAAAATAAATAAATAAATTCAGTTTCTTTGCTAACCATATAAGAGAGGTAGTTCTTCACGTACCTTCTTAACCATGACCTAAGTTACAATGAAAATAAGTCCAGCATGTCTATGTACATATCAGAGTAGCCAGTGCTCGGACATATGTTTGAAGGTTTTAATAAATCTGACCATCCACGGAAAGTCCAAACACATATAGGAAGAACACAAAACCTTTACTCAGACAGTGACCGAATTATCATTAAACCAGAGACTTAATTGCAGAAGCTTTAATGACTAGTCAGCTCTGTTGTACAGAGGAACAATTCCCTGACCATGACACCATTGGCCTGGGTTCATTTAGCTGCTTGTGTGCTGCAGGAGCTGACCAGGGAGAGAGAATTGTTAGAGTAATCTTTCCTATCTGTGGTGGCAGTGGGGGGGGGGGGGGGGGTGCATGCCCAAAGACTGACGGAGATGCTTTTCATTTTAATGGGACGGGATGAATTTTGAGGGGATACCTCTTACAAAAGTGCTAGAAAATCTATCATGTTTGCCTACTGAATGTAAGCCCCCCTGCAATACAGTGGAAGTGTATATGGCAAGTGGATGGGCCATAAATTAACTCCCTCAGTTCTCTGAGTAAGGATGTCGGAAGTACTCCCACTACTCTCCCCTCATGGCCAGGAGTGAATGGAACATGGAACTCTCACCTCAGGGAGGGGGATAATCCACTTGGGTGGGCAGGAAATAACCTCAGTGGTTACTGGGTTTTTGGGATGCCAAAAATAGGGGAAAAAAAGAATGTCTGAAGCCACCCTTCTAGGTTTTACCCACATTCATATCATTCTGCTATTAGAAATGTCTGACAGAACCAACAGCCAGCAATAAACGGCTTCATTATATTGCTGTTTCTTAACAATATACAATTTTAAAATAAAAGGATGACATACTATTTCACATGAATTTATTTTAAGAAAATTCACATTAATACAGCTCTTTTTAATTATGTAGTACTACTGTTTAATTAGTGACCATGGTTTGGGGCATTTGTCTTGGATTCTTCAAATAAAAGGTTAACAGATGTGTCACATGCATGCTTAACCCTTGTCCCTCTGCAGAGGATACCTTCATTTGTAAGACTCCCTGTATTCACTCTACATTGCTAATAGATGGAATACCAATTCAATCTTCTCAACTATACAGATTTTCGCAGAATGTCCAGATTTTTGACTCATATTTTTGGTCCATTTTTCAGAAAATGCATGTTAATGCAAAACCTGTTATTCTATCAACTTTCCAAGTTTGTAAAAGCAATATTTAAAAATTGTCCCTATTTTTGGCCTTTGTCCCACTTTTATTTATGGCTTTGTCCAGATTTCTTGATGTTCTTCGTGTTTCACTGTTGCAGTCATCACTTTTGGGTTATCTGCTTGCAGTAGCCCTCAGTCGGCCTGATTAACAAAGTCTTGGGTCCTGCGTCGGTTGCTGTCCCTTCTTTCATGACGTCAGGTCATCAGGGGTATAAAACATGCAGCCGACGCCATTACATCAGTCTTTCTTGCCATGTGGTGCCCGAAGCAGAAGCAGTTCACAAGTGCCAGTCGGCTGACTCCTATAATTTTCATTTTCGAGTTTCAGAACTGAAGTCTTCAACTAAAGCTAAGTACCCTATTGGGGAAACTTTTTCTTGCTCCTTACTGATGTCAGTAAAAGTTAATTGCATTACTTGTGGAAAGCAAATACCTCCTAAAGACCAGGAAAAGTCGAACAGACAAACAACAACTGTATTCCTTGCCTAGGCCATGACCATAACGTACCGTGCTGTCAGTTTTGTGCTTTATTTAATCAGCGCACTATCCGTCGTCGGTATATTTTCGCCTCAAAATATTTCGGTTCTCTATATAATTATCCAGAAATGTCGTCGGTTAGCCATCCGACTACTGGGATCCCAAAAAATGCAAGGATAAAGACATAGACAGGCCGCCGAGGTCCAATACTGCCGACGATGCTTCTCATAAGCCAGTCGCCAGTTCACCGGTACTCAGTAAGGCGCTTTCACAGCCCCTGATACTCGCTACTTCTGATTCGCAGGCCTCTACTGAGACCCATTCGGAGTTTGGTATGCCACAAGATGCTTCAACTATTGAACCTGCGGATGTCTCTACCTTGGATGGGTCCAGAGCCGCTGTGCAGGCACCGGCTTCTGAGGGTGTATTCAGGCCTACGGACTTGTACATTAAACCGACACCTCCTTCTTTTAGGCCTAAATCTCGAACCATGCTTAAAAAACTGACACCCAGGCCGCATGCTCAGGCCTATTTGCCTAAAAAAAAAAAGCAAATGATAAGAATGGCTGAAGATCTTATAACTCTAATCAGGGGAAGCCAGCCTTCCCCTTCTAAGAGACCTAGGACTGAAGTTGTTTATGAATCTTCTGACCAGGATTCTGATTTTTCTGATTCTTCTGATGATCTGGATTTGCCCTTATCTGCTTATGAGGATACTGATGCAGAGGACTCTATTCCCTCTGCTTCCCCTCCAGAGGATTTTTCTTTTGGTGAGACCTTACATACTCTAAGGGAGCATTTCCACTGGGAAAGCCAGGATTTTTCTGATTCAAAAAAGAGGCTTAGGGATTTCTTACTCCTGTCTCAGCATAGGCCTTTAGCTATTCCTCCAGTACTAGACATTGTTGATGATGCTTTTTCAGAATCTAGTTTGACCCCTAATTCCTTGCCTCCTGCTCCCAGAAAACCTGACAGATATTACAGGGTTCCTGATTCACACAAGTTCCTTTTTAAAAATCCTATTGCAGATCCAGAGACTATTTCACAGGGACCCAAGGGCATTAAGGCTTCTACTGCTAAAAATCCTACCCCTTCTGATAGAGACTCCAGGGCGCTGGATAGATGGGGTAAGAAGGTTTACACTTTTTCATCCTTGGCCATTCGAGCTTTAAACTGCCAGTTCCATATGTTAAAGTATCGACAACATGTTATTGGATTGATTAAACAGAAAATTATGTTGATTCCTGACTGTGCGGAAAATAAAGAATTACAGGATTTAATGCATTCTGCTGAACAAGTTGGAAAACATACTTTGCAGTGTGGATTTGATTCTTTAGAGGCCTCTTCCAGGGCTGCTTACTGGTTCTGTGCTCAGACGGCATGCTTTGCTTAAGGAGCAGTCTTTACCTGATCATATTAAAGCTAAATTGTTTGATGCTCCCTTAAATCAGGACCGCCTGTTTGGCAACAAGGCTGAGGAAGTTCTTAAAAAGAAGGAAGATAAAGCTAAATCCATGCAAACTGTTAAAGATTTCTTACAAGTTCAGCCTCCTAGATTTAGTAGGCACTGGCCCTCTAAGAATTGGTACTTTCCAGCCTCTTCAAGGTCTTCTCAAGCCATACCCAGGCATAGCAGAAACCCTAGGTTTCAGTCCCAGGGGACAGACAAAACTAAGCAGTGAGGGTTTCTGCACCCAAATCAGGGAGTAGTAAGACTTCCCCCTATGGAAAACAGTCTCAATGACTTGCTTCTAAAACTTCCAAGCACTTCCCAACTGAATGATCCTTTAGGCGGAAATATTGGTCTACAGGCCCTCATTACCCAGGACAAATGCGTTTTAAATATAGTGTTCCAAGGATACAGATTTCACTTCCACACCTTACCAACACCAAGAGGGTGGCCAGATCTACCCCCAAATCAGTTGTCAGAGGCCCAAAATCAAGTACTCCCTCTTAAGCATGGGGGCTATTCAGTTGGTACCAGAAGAGGAAAAAGAGACAAGGGTTCTAATCAAGACTTTTCCTGGTACCCAGAAAAGGCAATACGTGGCATCCTATCCTGGGCCTTTCTACTCTAAATACCTTTCTGGTGATTCCAAAATTCAAGATGCTGACTCTTCACCAGCTGCTTCCTATGCTAGGCAAAGATGCGTGGTTGGCAACACTAGACTTAAAAGAAGCATACCTGCACATCCCTATCAGGGAGTCTTGCAGAAAATATCTACACTTCAAAGCAGGCTACATGCACTATCAGTTCTCTGCACTGCCCCTTGGCTTATCTACTGCACTCAGGGTATTCATAAAGTGCCTAGCTCCAGTCATTGCATTCTGTTAAGAAATATTCAAATATACCCATATCTAGACGATTTTCTAATTCATGCAGAAAGCCCGGACATACTTTTGAATCATCTGGCCTTTGTTCAAAGGGTACTGACTTGTCTGGGGTACACCATAAATGAAAAGAAATCACAACTGGTACCCTGTCAACAAATTATATTCCTGGGAGCAAGCTTGAATACAACTTCCCAGATGGCTTTCCTCATGCCAGAGAAACTGATTCATTTGACAACCTACTTCAAATTAGTGGCCACGAAAACCCAGTTATCTGCAAGGCAAATACTGCAAGCCTTGGGGTTCATGGCCTCCTGCATTCTTCTAATTCCATATGCAAGGCTGCATATGAGGAAACTGCAATGGTATCTCTAAAGCCTATGGTGTCAATATTCACAGGATCTAGAGGCAATGATTCCTATTATACCTTGCCTATGCCTAGAGTTCCTTTGGTGGGCAGAGGCCTGCCACCAAAGCAGGGGACTACCATTCACACTATCCCCTGCCGCCCAAACCTTAACAACAGACGCATCAGACTATGCATGGGGGGCCCACCTGGCAGGGAAGTGCATTCAGGGCAAATGGAACCCAAGTCAAATGCGCCTGCATATCAATCAAAAAGAAATGTTAGCTGTACAGAATGCTCTGACAGCCTTCAAGGACCACATTCTTCCAGGACAACACCACTGTTATGTGGTACATAAACAAGCAGGGGGGTACACATTCTTACCTCATCTGCAGACTAGCCATGGCATTGTGGAACACAGCCCTGAGCTATCAGGTACATTTACAAGCTCAATTCCTGCCAGGAAAATTAAATACACTGGCAGACGAACTAAGCAGAAACCCCATGGGCCCACACGAGTGGAAACTGGAACCAAGGATTTTCAACATGTGACAAGCAAATGGGGGAGCCGGATATAGACCTGTTTGCCTCCCCCCAAAACTATCAGTTGGACAAATTCTGCACAAGGACTCCCCACAAACAAGCTTAGAAAGTGGATGCTCTGTCCTTCAGCTGGAAAAACCTATCAGTTTATGCCTTTCCTCCTCTGCCTCTGCTTTCCATAGTACTACTAAAGATCAAACAAGACAAACCAAGGATGATTTTGATTGCACCAGACTGACCACGCCATCACTGGTGCCCCCTCTTGCGCAGTGTGTCACTGTGGGCCCCATGGCACCTCCCTCAGACTACTACTCTATTATCTCAACAGGAGAACCAAATTTTGCATCCTCATCTTCAAACACTGAATCTAGCAGCCTGGCTAATTACATAATTTCTCCTTTACCATCCCTCAGTAAACCAGTGATAGATATCATTTTAAAGGCAAGGAGGCATAGTACCAGAAAGTCTCATGCTGAAAAATGGAAAAGATTCTGTACCTGGAACCAATCTCAAGGGATGAGCACAACAGTGCCCAATTTACCTCAGATCTTACAATACTTAACTGAGATGCTTCATAAGGACCTGTCTTTCTCCTCCATCAAAATTCATGCCTCAGCCATCTCAGCTCATTATATCACAGAACCACCCCTCTTCTCTCATCTGCTGCTTAAGCAGTTCCTCAGAGGGGCCAAAAATCTACGACCACTCAGGAGAGCTCCAACTCCAGCCTGGAACCTTAACTTTGCATTGGAAAAGCTCACACTTCCTCCTTTTGAGCCAGCTACCACTGCGGACTTAAAATTCCTTTCTTGGAAAACAGCTTTCCTTTCAGCAATCACTTCAGCAAGAAGGTTATCTGAATTACAGGCAGTCATGGCAGTGGAGTCTTTCATCATCTTTCATGCCGACAGGGTGTCCCTCAGGACCAATCCCTCCTTCATGCCCAAGGTGGTATCCAGTGTGGCCCTTAATCAGTCCATACATTTGCCAACCTTCTTTCCTAATCCACAGAACAAAGGGGAGTGGATTCTGCACTCCTTAGACGTGCACAGACAACTTAGATTCTACTCGGATAGAACTAAACCTCAAAGGAAATCTGATCAACTGCTGGTGGCATTTGCTGCAGGGGCAGAGGGGGAGGCTATTTCAAATCAAACCATTTCCAAATGGATAGGCTATTGCATTCATTTTTGCTACAAACACCATGGAAAACCTATATCACAGGGGATCAGACCCCACTCTACCAGGGCTGCATCTACCTCTACAGCCTTTCTCAGAGGCGTCCCTACCAGGGACATTCTAGAAGCTGCTACTTGGAGTTCTGTACATACTTTCACCAAGCATTACCATCTGCCAATTTTCTCTAAATCCAGAGCTGGCTTTGCCACTGCAGTCTTGCAGGGCATTTTAGCTGGTCCTAATTCTATTTAAATTCCTCCTCCCATCCTTAGCTTTGGGAATTTACCCAAAAGTGATGACTGCAACAGTGAAACACGAAGAACATAGTACAGTTGTGTACACTTACCATAAATGTAGATGTTCGAGTGTATTCACTGTTGCATTCCTGGTTACCCTTCCTCCAGCCCCCTTCTTTTTCTTTTTTGGATATACCTCTACTTTCCTTTACTATCTTCAAAAGCTTTTTGGTGTATTTGCTTTTTTGTTGGAGGTATAACCTTGTATATTTATAGATTTAATTGCTTCCCATTAAGGGGGCACCTGACATCTGGAGCAAGAAAAAGTGATGTAATGGCGTCGGCTGCATGTTTTATACCCCTGATGACCTGACATCCTGGAAGAAGGGACAGCAACCGACGCAGGGGCCAAGACTTTGTTAATCAGGCTGACTGAGGGCTACTGCAAGCAGATAACCCAAAAGTGATGACTGCAACAGTGAATACACTCGAACATCTACATTTATGGTAAGTATACACAACTGTACTTTCTAGGGGCGGCCACGGTGGTGCAGCGGTTAGCATTGCCGCCTCACAGCAAGAGGTTCTCTGGTTTGATTCTTGGCTGTGGCGCCTTCTGTGCAGAGTCTGCATGTCCTCCCTGTGGTCGTGTGGGTTTCCTCCGGGTGCTCCAGTTTCCTCCCACATCCCAAAGACATGCTGTAGGTGGATTGGATACTCTAAATTGGCCATAGGTGTGAGTGTGTACGTGTGTGTGCCTTCTGTGCAAGGTTGGGCTGGCAACTGGGCACTGTAAAACTCCACTGCCAATCATGAGCAGACAGGTGATGCACTGTGGCGACCCCTAACTGGCAAAAGCCAAAAGAAGAAGAAGAAGATACACAACTGTACTTTCTAAAAGGTTCAGAGGTATGACTACCATCCCACTCCACTTAAGAAAAATCTGCAACCTGAAAGACTTTAAATGCCTACTGAAACAACACCTGTTAGATAAATGGTACTGCAGCTGTGCCACCCTCGGTTAATCTGGTGAATTCACACCATAACTCTCTGCTGCACAGTACATAATGTACTGTTATAACAACTATGCTGTCGTTTATCATCTCATCTCCATTATCTTCCTTGTGCCTCCTCCCCTCCTTTCTTTATTTGGACACTTCTAACTCTTTATCTTATCTTTCTTGTGCCCCCTCCCCTCCTTTCTTTATTTGGACAGTTCTAACTCTTTATCTTATCTTTCTGTGCCATACATTTTAAATAAGTCTTTATAGTAACAAATATTCTTGCATAAAACCTGACAGTCTGTGCATGCTGTGATACTGCACTGCATATACCTCCCTGTAGGTTCATAGGTTAAAAAAAAATATTTATTCCTATAACAACCCATGTATCTGTTGTTTTTAATCAAAACTGTTTGTAAGTGATGTAACTGATGTGAAGGATGTCTGAATAATTCAACTGACTGTAAATGATAAAACAGTACAAACAATGGCAACTCCAGATACCTTTGCTTGCTGGGGCTTAATAGAGGTATTGTAGCTAGAGGGGTCACTTTGGATATATGACACAAAATAAATAAATAAAAAATGGCTGCCTAGAACCTTCTCTACATAAAGGTAAAACTTCAAAAAACACATCTTCCACACATACTGTAAATATAGCAAGCAGTTTTGCAACCATGTCAACATGCCAGTATTGCAGTGCAACTCCCTAACAGCTTCTCAACAGGGCAGCCTCCCCTTTGTCTCACCCTAATTACGACTCGAAAACAAACTACAAAGTACATGGTTAAACACTTCTTAATGCTGCATATTGTAATGTAAGACATACCTTGTTTTGCATTCTCTATACTAGCCAAGTGGCTCTTCTTCCTGTAACTGTAGACAGCATCATATTCTGTATAACAACAAATCTGCAGAGTTTGTAGAGGGACCAGGTAAGCTACAATGTCTCTGTGCATTTGTTGTGAATATCAGTGTTTAATGCATCTTTCTTTGCTACTTTGCACAGACTCTTTGTGTCACTTCATCTCTGAAGAATATAATTCAATTTATCTGGATTCTGAAGCACACCGTGTACACAAATTGGAGATACCGGTGAGCTTGTCTGATTGATTTGAACAAAACCCTGGATGCAGTTTACTGAGTAGAGGGCACTAATGTGCACTCCCCCTATAAAGAATTAACACTAGCCTTGTCTGCATTGTTTGGAAAAATCAGCATTCTTATTTTATCAACTTTATTGATTGTGTGCCTGCACTGGGCAAAATCATGTTATGTTTTATTTCAGGAAGTATCAGAAATGCATTTTCACAACCTTTTACAAATGTACTAAGATTTCTCACAAAGGAATCTTTAGATTTGTATACAAAGATTATTTGTTTACAATTAAATAAGACATTTCTTTGACTACCATGAACTTTCACAAATATGGCGACATTTTTGTCCATGTCCAAGTTCCGTTTCCTTCTGTTATTTATGGAAAGAATAGCTAAGGTGCTTAGTCTTTCATTTGCCATTCTGTTGCAAAGGTCTGTTTTTAATCATTCTTAGCGTACTGAACACTTACATCAAGCCAACAGATGTGACCGGAACAGTATGTGCTATGATAAGTAGCATATGTAGTTAAAAGAAAGCATCATTTTGTGGAGTCAAGTAATTTGAGAGGGCATGCGTACTGTCAGCATCCTCATTAGGATTTCTTTTCAGAAATGTCTTTGCAGCATGTAGCTCTGCTGGCAGATCTGTTACGTTTGAATCATAGTACAGTGCCAGTGGAAGGATTATGTCATCTTGTAAGAACATTTCCCTTCCTGGAGTTAGTGCTTCAACTGATTTTAATATTGCAAAGTTACCATTGTAAAACTGTTGTTTAGCTTGGCGATGATCCTGTCAAAGAGTTGGCTAAAAAGTTGTTTTCAAAAATCATCTTTTGTTTGTAGAACTAAACGCTGCCCTGCTGTAACTCGTGATTTGTAATCTTACCGTGTAACTGGTCGTCTTCTTACACAAGGTCTCTGAAGGTGGTGTTATCATGGTCTGCCTTTTCAACTTCAGTCTACAATGCAGACCACATGCCAGATTCAGACTCACTGTGGTTTCTACTTTACGTATCTCTTCTTCCAAGCTTCTTACAAGCTTGAACAGTACATGACAGCTGGAGATCTGAAGGCTTAAGTGCCTTGGCAAAAATAC
Source organism: Protopterus annectens (assembly GCF_019279795.1). Classification (NCBI taxonomy): domain Eukaryota; kingdom Metazoa; phylum Chordata; order Ceratodontiformes; family Protopteridae; genus Protopterus; species Protopterus annectens. The sequence continues at coordinate 1,389,924,482 of NC_056745.1, read as the reverse complement.
TGTTTTTAAGTATCATGTCAAAGACGGTAAGATCAATGGCAAATGTGCTGTCTAGTGCCTTAGCTTGAAGTTTACAAGAAGCATTAGTTGTATCATCTTCATAGGGATGAAGAGTCTCCAGAATAGCTGGCATGTTCTTGCATACACCATGGCATGCTGCAAACTGGCAGATCCAGCTGGTATCAGATAAACCCTTCAGTTCTACTGGTACTGTGCCATGGATACATTTTTCTGCATTTGTATGAAGCAGGCATGCACAGCTGAGACAATAAAATTGTATAAATTCTGGAGCATTGAGAAGAACTCATCAGCCATTTCAATACTTCTGACACTGTCCAGGATGACACAGTGCAACCTGTGGCTATAGCAGTGTATATAATTGGCTTTTGGAACTGTCACGTAAACCTTTGTTTGTACTCTGTTTGCATCCCCACTCATAACACTGGTACTGTCATAGCACTGCCTCCCTGTCACGTTGTTATCTGCCAGAAGTTGCATTATTGTATTTGTCAGAGATAAAGCATCCAGGCTTTGTGCTTTTGAATTCTTAGGAAGTCTTCATGCATAAGGCCATTATGTATGTAACGCATAAAAAGAGACAGCTGCTCCGTGTTTGAAACATTTTTAACTCATCTACTTGAACTAAATATGCCTCAGCTGCTCCAATCTCTTCAGCAATCTGCTGCCTTACTAATCTTGCCATAATATTAAGAAGCTCACCTTGAGTGTTGTGTGTTTATTTAGCATTTCTTGCACCTGTCATTTTTATTTTAACTATGTCATCATGTTTTGCAACCAAATGGAGAATTTCCATAAAGTTACCTTCGTTCAAACTCTGCTCATCTTCTCAGTGTCCTCTTTGTGCAGTGCACTGTGTTGCAGTTAACTTCAAGTATCACATATCATTTTTACATAGTGTTTTCTTTTACAAGTTTGCAGTGATCTTCACTGAGCATCGTGTTTAGCATGCCATACAACAAGGTGGGATTTCTTGTCTGTCTCTTAAAATCCCACCATGCTGTATGACATGCTTTATGGATTTGGATTTCAGATCTGTTATGCACAGTTAATGATCCTGCTTTCCCCCCCCAGTTCTAGAAACCATTTTTGGCAAATACATTGGTACTTTATGTCTGAGGAAAATGCTGACATGGAATAAAAAACAGACTGCATCCTCAGACTGAGTGTAATTAATCCATGGAAAACTGTTGTACTATTTGACTTCCATATTTTTTTCCAAATTTGGTTGCAGGGAATGAACCAAGCTTTGACTGTATAGGAATGCAGTCTGTACTCTGGGTTATATCCGAAGGGCCAGGAGGGTTTTTCAGCAGTATTTCACTTGTACATATCTTGGTATTTTTTTTTCCTTGTCCTAACATATTCTCCATCTGATAGTTTGCTATCAGATTCCACAGTAGCAATGCCATCATCATAATCATCACTATGTCCCCCATCTGGGATGGCAGCTATGCCCAGTATAGTACTGGTGTCAGACGTACCAGTATGCAACACTTGAATCTGAGGAGCATTGCCTTCTTTAGCCTCCTCTTCCACTTCAGCAGTGTTTCATTTTATGGAAGAATTCATGGGTATCTATACTTGCAATATAAGTCATGGTTTCCATTCAGTAAAATGTATTGACACCTTTAAAAAAAGTGTCTTAAATACTATCTTAGGAGACACGTAAGCTGGGCAGTCCTCCACTCTTGCCTCACTGACAGTACTTTCTAAAGACAAATAAATGTCTATGAAATATATATGTGATTCAAGAACAGAGGCTAAGCTCAGAAGAAGGACCCCATCCTTCGGCGTATACACACACACACACACACACACACACGCACACACACGCACACGCACACGCACACGCACGCACACCTACCTACCTACCTACCTACCAGTACCAGCACAAATAAAGAGTATAAACCAGTGCCAGTGTAACCTGTACTGAAAATGCCATGATATAAACAAAACCAGATATATTACACAGTCTGGCATCCCACTAAGTGCAATATTTAATATATAATTAATCACTGTACTTCGGCAATGGAAGTGCCCATAACAAACTACCTACGGTATTACTGTCATCAATTTAAATAAGGCTTTCGTAGTATATGTTTCATTTAGCTTGTTTACTTGCAGTTATATGAAAATAAATTACAGAATTTAAGACAGGAATACACAGTTTGAGCAACTCAAAAGCAAACGTAAATTCCATTAATGTAAACACCTAAACAGTTCATTACATAATGTGAAATGCATAACTGTAACCAGATGACTGAAAATAAGAAATTGTACATCCATTTGAGAATTCATCTCAGTTGCATTTGTCAGGTAAATGTAATTTCTGGCCCTCATCTCAAAATCAAAACTTTCCATAACTCATTTATATATTTTTAGAGTTTCAGCTTGGTAAAGTGGAATTTGTTTTCTGTAAAATGGGAAATGAATGGCAAAACTAAGCTGAACAAAGGCCTTGCAAGCCTGCTTTTGTTATCTAGGAGTAGACTAGCATTATGGTTTCACATATCTGAAACAAACAGATGCCCTTGCATTCACCGTTACAATATTTCTTACAAATAGGGATTCCCTGCCCTGAAGACCACTGTCTGGCCAGTTTACCAAAGTCTACCATTGCTTTAAAGTATGCTGAACATTGCCTGCACACTCCTTGCATAGGGTAGGGCATAAAGGTGACGTTCAGGCGTACCATCCTTAGAACTTCTTTGCCGCCAGTCCGGACGTTGTTTTAACCGTTGATCTGTGACCTCCGTCTGTTTTTTTTTTTACCATTTTTCTGTTTGTTGGCATTGTCAGTTCTGTGCTTTGCCCTTTGGCCTTTCTACTGCCCCAAGGTTATGTACCAAATGCCTCGCTCCTGTGATTGCCATTTGCAGGCTTCAAGGGATCCATTTCTTTCCTTATTTAGATGACCTTCTGATTCAAGCATCTTCTCCAGAAGTCCTTTTGCAAAATCTTCATTTTTATAATTTCTCTTCTTCGGAGCCTGGGGTTCACAACAAACTTCAAAAAGTCTTCTCTGGCTCCTTCTCAGGATCATATCTTTCTGGGTTGCAAGATTCAATGGTGCCATTGCTGGCATCCTTGCCTCATTCAAAGCCATTAACTTTCATTTCTTTCTTTCAAACTCTTCTTCCCCTGGCCTCCATTACAGCCAGGGAGTTTCTGACAGATCTGGGGTTCATGGCTTCCACCTTTCCAATGCTTCCTCTGGCCAAACTCCGCATGAGGAAGTTCCAGTGGCTTCTGAAGTTGGTGTGGCTTCAGAATGTGCATCCTCTAGACTTTCTTGTTCCTCTTCCCCGTGTCTCAAGAAAGAAATTCTGTGGTGGATTCAGCAGTTGTCTCTGAATCCAGGGCTCCCTTTTCAGCCTCCTCTTCCCTCTCAGGACTTGCTCTCAGACACTTCAGATGTGGGATGGAGAGCAATGTTTGGCTCCCTGAGGGTTCAGGGAGTGTGGTCACCTTGTCAGCGGAAGAAGCACATCGACAGCAAAGAGATGAGGGTTCTTATGCTGGCTCTTCTGGCCTGTCATCCTCTCTTCTCTCCAGGACCTCTCAAGGTATTCACAGACAATACCACAGTCATGTGGTATATCAAAAAACGGGGCTACGAGATCTTATCAATTTTGCTGGCTGGCACTTCTGGTATGGGATCTGGCTATCCAATATCAAGTGACTCTTCAGGCAGTTTACATTCCTTCAGATCAGAACATTGTTGAAGGCAATCTGAGCAGGTTCTTCACTCAATCCCATGAATGGATGCTTTACAGAGATGGGTTTTTGGACATTGTTCACCAGAGGGGGTACTCCTCAAGTAGATCTCTTTGCCTCCCCTTTGAACAGGCAACTTCAGCTGTTTTGTGCCAGAGTCCCAGGTCCTCTGGTATGGAAGATGAATGCCATCTCATTTTCTTGGAAGGGGATGTTTTCTTATGCATTCCCCACCCTTCCTCTCATTCGGAGAGTCCTGTTCAAAATTCAACAGAAAGCTCCTAAAATGTTATTGATGACTCCCTTTTGGCTGCGACAGCACTGGTTCCCTCTACTTCTGCATCTAGCCAAGGGCAGCCATTACACATAATCTCATGGTCTCTCATCCATCCCCACCTGTCCATAATTCAACTGACACAGTAGGTGAGAGGGTTTTGATCCCTCATAGACACCTTTTTTTCTGAGGATGTGCTGCAGGTCTTGCAGGAGGCCAGAAAACCTACGACTAGGAAATCCTACTTTTCTAAATGGAAGAAGTTTTCTATTTGGTGTCTTTCTCATGACCTGGACCCACTTTCTGTGGATGTTCCTTTGGTTCTCTCTTAGTTGTGTGAGTTGTTCAATGCTGGTTTGGCCTATTCTTCTATTAAAGCCCACTTATCAGCTCTTTCTGCTTGTCTGCCTTTAACTCCGCTGTTAGCTTCTAGATTTGAGGTTAATCAGTTTCTTAAAGGCATCCTTAATATTATACCTCCGAGGAAGCCTGAAATTAAGATCCCTGGGTTCTTAATTTCATTCTGGAAAAATTTACTCCAGCTCCTTTTGAGCCTGCTGTTTCAGCTTCCTTGCAACATTGTTCTTGGAGGTCAGTTCTTTTGTTAGCTCTTACTTCTGCCAGATGGGTGTCTGAGTTGCAAGCTCTTATGACTTGTCCACCTTTTTTGTTATTTCATGAGTGCCCTACCCTACACAAGGAGTGTGCTGTATTCACTCAGGGTGTCCTTGCGTACTAATCCTTCTTTCATGCCCAAGGTGATTAATGAGCTGCAGTCTGACAGTGAGAGGCTGGTGCACACCCTAGATGTGCATAGACAAAATAAAACTAAAGCTATCAGGAAATCTGACCAGTTATTTGTTTCATTTCATCCTAGCTCTTTAGGTTTGTCTGTTTCCAAGCAAACTATTTCCATTTGGATTTTAAAGTCTATTTCCTTTTCTTACATTTTTCATTGCGAGAGTCTTCCTTCTTCTCTAAAGGCTCATTCCACTAGAGCTGAGGCTTCTTCTGGTGCTTTTTTCAAAGGCCTAGATGCTAATTCCATTCTTGAAGCTGCTACCTGGACTTCTGTGCATACCTTTACCAAACATTACCAGTTGGATGGTATCTCCAGAGCCAGAGCTGGTGTTGCTGCTGCCCTGCTACCTTACTTCTGTGCATACCTTTACCAAGCATTACCAGTTGGATGGTATCTCCAGAGCCAGAGCTGGTGTTGCTGCTGCCCTGCTACCTTACTTCTGTGCGTACCTTTACCAAACATGACCAGTTGGATGGTATCTCCAGAGCTGGTTTTGCTGCTGCCCTGCTACCTTACTTCTGTGCGTACCTTTACCAAACATTACCAGTTGGATGGTATCTCCAGAGCTGATTTTGCTGCTGCCCTGCTACCTTACTTCTGCGCGTACCTTTACCAAACATTACCAGTTGGATGGTATCTCCAGAGCTGGTGTTGCTGCTGCCCTGCTACCTTACTTCTGTGCGTACCTTTACCAAACATTACCAGTTGGATGGCATCTCCAGTGCCAGAGCTGGTGTTGCTGCTGCCCTGCTACCTTACTTCTGTGCGTACCTTTACCAAACATTACCAGTTGGATGGTATCTCCAGAGCCAGAGCTGGGTTTGCTGCTGCCCTGCTACCTTACTTCTGTGCGTACCTTTACCAAACATTACCAGTTGGATGGTATCTCCAGAGCCAGAGCTGGGTTTGCTGCTGCCCTGCTACCTTACTTCTGTGCGTACCTTTACCAAACATTACCAGTTGGATGGTATCTCCAGAGCTGGTGTTGCTGCTGCCCTGCTACCTTACTTCTGTGCGTACCTTTACCAAACATTACCAGTTGGATGGCATCTCCAGAGCCAGAGCTGGTTTTGCTGCTGCTATTCTTCATGGCTTCTTGGAGGCTCTGCTGCTTCCTCCTCCCGGGTTTTATATTGAGCTTTTGCACTCTCCCCTTAGTAAGGAATACTGCAGAGGTGAATGTAAGGACATAGTACAGTTGTGCAAAATATTACCATAATGGTAGATGTCCTTGCCTTCATCGCTGCAGTATTCACTCCCTCCCTCCATCCCCCTGGTCTTTTTTCCTTCTTGGATGTGCAGGTTCTCCTTGGTTTTCCTTGGACTGCTGTTCCTACTGGGGAAATCAGTTCTGAGGATGGTACACCTGAACATCAACGTTATGCCCTACCCTACACAAGGAGTGTGCAGGCGACATTCAGCGTACCTTAAATTAAGGTAGACTTTGGTAAACTGGCCGGACGGTGGGCTTCATGGCAGGGAATCCCCGTTTGTAAGGAATATTGCAGCGGTGAAGGCAAGGACATCTACCTTTATGGTAAGATTTTACACAACTGCACTTTTTCCGGTTTGGGTTTTAACTACAGAAAACTCAATGCAACTTCAGAGTATTCTTAACTTGCACACAATTTTGTGGACACTATACTGGTTGTTATACGACTTTGTTTTAATAATATCACACTATGACTGGTAGTGAATCATCACCTTTCTCAGAATGGCCATTGCCTCTTAAAAAGCACAAACCAGACTTTCGTCTAGTAATCCTTTCCTTGCCATGTTGCCAAATTATGTTTTATGAATGGGCAATGAAAACACATAGTAACTCCAAGCTGCCTGTTCCAGGCTATATTCCAGCTGTAGTATTTATACATTTTGCATTTGCAAATGGTGTGTTTTTCCAGTCACATGCAATCCATTCTTAAAAATGAGAGATCACTTTGCTATGAAATAGCAATAAGTGCATTGCCTCAGTCTAAAAATATATTTTAGAAATCCCGATAATGTTTGTCATGCTCAAGCATTATGGCTTGGATGAATTATTAGTATATTACAGTGCAACAAATCAAGGGGGTAATTAGCAGCACAACAGAAGTTGGAAGCATAACTCTCAGTCATGGGCAAATCTCACCAGAATCAGAGACGGTCAAGGACACTGACAGAATAAGAGCATGTAAATTAATATAAATTTCCTGAAGTAAAAGAAGTTTTTATCTCATATTATTGTCATTAAGTGTAATCTAAAACATTTTCTCCAAAATTCACCAGGTTTACGACTAACAGAGCAAAATATTGAGATAATGTCATGAACACCCCTGGAAATCAAGGTTAATCAAGAGGTGTTTCTATTTTAAGGGGGGATTCCCAACAGTTACTCAGAACAACTCAATTTGCAGAAGTCCAAAGGCTCAGATGGCCAGGCCATGCATCCCTCTCCTAAAAGAAAAAGCAGTTTTAGTCAGTATCAAGCAATACATGTAGGAGCAGGCAAGCAACATGATGAATACCATGTGATATATAGCAGCAGCAACAAAAAGCAAAGCGATTAAAGAAACTACAGACATGGCCAACCTTCTATCATCAAAATCCGGAACACTGGGAAACCTTTACTAACAGCTATGAAAGAAGCTCACAATGCAATGTGTACCAAAGTTATTTAAGAACCAAAGTTCTTTTCTGATGCCCAGCCATCTCCCTTTGCCTGCCACTATCAGAATGATCAATTGGTTGCAATGTAGTATCTTCCACTTACACTGCTTTTAAGAAAAAAAGTAAGAGATCCAGCAATTACAATGCAAAAACATTTGGGGGTAGTGTGTTTTACTGCACACCCATTTCTGTCTCAAGAGAAACAACTTAATTTGCAAAACTTCAGGGCCCCACGTGGACAACTTGTGCAAGCCACTCCACCCCCCCCCCCACAAAAAAGAAGTCAAGAAAACAAAACAACAGCAGCTCCAGTCAGCATCACGGAATACTGTAAGAGTGGGCTAGCAACATCAGGAATGCCAAGATTTATAGCAGCAACAACAACAAGCAAAATAATTTAAGAAACTATATCCAAAGCCAAATTTCCAGCTTTGAAATGTGGAAGACACTATACTAACCTCACACAATGTGGAACAAATGGGCAAAGTGTGGAACAGTTACTAACAAGAAAGAAGTTTGCATCACAGCATGAATAAAAATGTGTACTTTACATTAAATAAGAAAGTCTTTATGCCCAGTTGCTTCCAACAGCTTGTGAGAACAGTCTCTTATTTGCAATATATAACACTAATTTTACACTCTTCCCCCATCTTTCAGCATTCAGTCACTTAAATTGTTATGCTTTAGTGCTTTAGGTTATAATTTGTATTCATTCCATCCATCTGACACCATTATATACAATTTATTTACATGCCATTATGTTCTTTACCAGTTTTGCCTAATTTTTAGTATTTTCCTCATAAAAGTTTTTTTTGTAACATATAATTAAAAGTAGAAGGTGAATATTAATAATGACAGACATTTGAGACTTAATGGCCTCCAGTCTCTAGACCAGAAAATATAATACAAAAAAAATGTTATTTATTTATTTATTTTTAACAACAAACAACATTCAGAATAGATGGCAAGAAATGAATACTATGACAAGGACTTGGTCAATAATGTCTTTATTCTCTCTGAAGGAAAAAGATTATACTGCTATAATTAAATTACAGTTATTACCTGCCACTTAGCAAGCTTTCTTGAATAAACTTCCAAAACCAGCAAGTTCTGCTAATCAGTATTCTTCTTTTTCTTCCTTTTTTTAAGTCACTCCAGGTACTCCAAAAAAAGTTATCCTCATCTGTCACCAGTGTACCACTTTCAACAATAACTGAAAAAAAAGTTGTTTATTTTTATAGGCTGGTTTAGCCTTCTTAAACTGTGTAAATGAAATGCACTCTGGGAAATGTAGTCTGTTCCCTCCCATGCTTATAAAGCTACTATAAAGGGATTGTTGAGAAAAGGACTACAATTTCCACAATGCATTGCTGTTGTCTTAGGAGTAGCTTACATCTGTCTCTGATTTTAAGGGACTGTGAACAGTAAAATATTTAAAATAATGAAAAAAAAATTGCTGAGTGAGAACACTCATCCGTCTACCAACTTACAGTATTTGAATAAACTGCTTGAAATTCAACAAAGCATTGTTATTCCTCCCACAGGGAGGGCATCAGAGAAAATCTTCTATATTTGCTAACTAAAGTGATTTTATCCAGACTAATCCTTTGTACTGAGTTTCTTGTCTATTACAGGGTAGACAGGGATTTCTACCTACAGGGTCAGTTAATCTCCAACCTGGCAAAACCCTGATCTGTCCTGTAAATATATTTTTTTATTTACTACATAATGGAAGCCTGGCTGACTCCAAAAGCAGATAAATGCACCAGTATTTTTTTAACCAACAAGTTATTGGGAATAACCAATGCAGCAAAATACTGCGGACATTTGAGTATGGGTGGGTTACTTCATTCAGAGTTTAAAACTGCATATACTAATTGGATGGGGGGAAACGGGATATTGCTGAAGGATGGGCATTTTGTTGGAAAGAACCCCACTCTTCTTTTGACTTATTTATTTGTATTTCTTTTTTCAGAAGTGCTTTGAGTTCACTTTCTTTAGTTTACTATTCTTTAGTGAGGTAGTGCAACATGTCCGGCATTCAACTGACTTTGCAGATAGTCTCAAAAGAAAAAGTCGTTCATTTCTTCTGACTGCTGTGAATAAGTTTACTGCAACTGCCAACCAATGCATGGCATAACATGAGCAAAGCATCTTAGCTAAGTTACAGATCATTTTAATTATGCCAGAAATATTATGTTATGACCCATCCTTCAGAAATACTTACCATATTTAAGGATATTACAACTTAACTATAGAAAAAAGGCAGTGTGTTCATCAAACAACATTTGAAAGCATAATTCTGAAAGAAATCAACAGAACTGAGGATCGGCCAGCCATTGCAAAAAGAATGCCTTCATTTATGGTTGTTCCAGCTCTGTTATCAGCATGGCTGAGAATTTAAAAGTATTTTTGTGGGAGAGGTTTTAAATAATTTTTTTCTACTTCCAGGCCAGCTAGCTGCAGGGACCACAGGTGGGGCACACAATTCATGATTGAGGTAAGACCAGACATTGAAGTTATTTTTGTGTGTGTGTGTGTGTGTGTGTGTGTGTGTGTGTGTGTGTGTGTGTGTGTGTGTGTGTGTGTGTATTCCAGTGACCAGGGCACTCAGGGGGACGTAGTTGTACAGAGGGGGGGGGTGGTTGGGATGGGCACATGCCCCTACTAGTACTGACAATGAATGCAAATAATGTCCTTATTGCATGTATGCCAGTGAGGAGTGTAACAACGCTCTTGGCTGCCTATATGACTGCCCCAGCTTCTGTTTGTCATGTTAGGAACTTCCCAGTAGAGAGGAATCAATGGACTCAAGACCATTAAGAAGATGCTTGATGGTTAGCAAACACTGAGGCAAAAATGATGTGAAAAAGGACATATAATTTCAAAGTAAATGATTAAGTCATTAAAAAACACACCATCATTAAAGATCTATGGATAGTGATAGAGAATAATTTAAACTTTGACTGATGTATATCTTTCAAAGTCAGAAAAAGATACTCACTTGCACATTTAATTCTGAAGGGCAGCCTGGCCAGAGTGATGAGATCACTGTATCATTTTATTATGCCATTTATTTGCCTCATTATCAACTGTGGTATTGTGTTTTACAGCCTTTTCTTTTGAAGACACCTGAAACAGATTGGAAAGATACATCATTTCTTTATTAGAAAAATCATAGTATTCAGAAAGGCTTTAAATATTGTCCCTATATTTTGTGTCTTAGTGGTTTCTTAAATATAATTTTTTTCTGGGCAATAAGAAGGTGTCTGGTCTGATTTTATTTAAAAAAAATATGCTTGGAATGGACAACTGTGGTAGTTGCCACTTGATTAGGGTAATGTTATACTACAAGTAAGAATGGCCAACTTCCAAAGCTTCAAGGCACCTTCCACATGCCCAAACTATCAAGTAGCTCGACTTGAGCTGACTAAAAGACAAGTTTGGGCACAAAGCCTTTCAAAGCTTTCCTGCTAGCAGAGAGTGGGATGCTGAGACCTGAAAGAACAAAGCCAGGAATAACAAAAAACAAATGTCCACACCCTAACGTAGAAAACACACAAAAAAACAAGGGGGATGGAGGGAAGGAGTGATTACTGCAGCAGTCATCATTCGAACATCTACTGTTATGGTAAGTTCAGCTTACACAACTGCAGTAGCCTTAGCTGTGTAGGTACATTACCATAGCTAACTGTATTTGAGATGTGAAAGGAGAAGGGTCCAGGGGCCTCTGCACAGTTGTCCTATCAAAGCATGAACTAGACCTGGAGAAGGAATCCAACTTATAGTGCTTTGTAAAAGTATGTACAGAGAACCAAGTAGCAGCTTCTAGAATACTTCTAGAATCAAACCCTTTCCAAAAAGCCATAGAAGAAGTCTTTGTAGAGTGGGCCTTGACCCTGCCTGGAATAGTTTTGTTTTGGTGAGTATAATAAAAGGTAATAAACCTAGACAACTATTTGGATATAGTCTGTTTTGACACCAGTTGTCTCCTCTTCTTATCTTCACAAGAAAAGAACAATTGATCTGATGATCTGAAAGATTTAGTTCTGTCAAGATAACACACGAGTTGTCTTTGGACAGCCAAGGTATGGAGTATCCTTTTTCCCTCATTTATTTCAGGAAAGAAAATGGGGAGATAGATAGTTTGACTTAAAGTAAACTCAAATATGACTTTAGGCATAAAAGAAGGATTAGTACTCAAAGAAACACTGCACTTGTGGGAAGTGACATAGGGCTGACTCACCACAAGAGCTTGCATTTCAGAGGCTCTTCTTGCAGAGGTCAGTAAAACTGTTTTCCATGTCAAGGACCTCATGTCAGCCAGATCAGCTGGTTCAAATGAAGCAAATGTTTCTGTATAACAAAATTAAGATACCATAGAGGGACCACCGGTTAACTTGGAGGCCGCATGTACAAAACTACTTTAAAGAACATTTTTACACATGACAACCTTGACTGAGGTTTTTCCATTGGCAGATATGCTGAAATGGCTGATAAATGAACTTTGATAGAGGAATAAGAAAGGTCACAAGATAGTAGTTCATACAAATATTGTAAAACCAGAGATCAACCAGCCCTGAATGGGTGATGGTTATGTTGTTGGTACCAAACAGAAAACCTTTTCCATTTGCTAATCTAGAACTTTCTAGAAGCAGGCTTTGTTAGTACCTGCTGCACGTACTCAGAAATCAGATGCCTAAAAGACCCTGTCATCCAGGAAGTCAAGTGAAGATGATTGATGTCAGGGTGTATCTAACTCCCCTGTTCTTGTGTGAGATTCTGTGAGAAGCATGGGGTAGTTGCCACTGGTCTTTTCCAAAAGAAGAACCACAGTTGTCTCAGCAAGAAGGGAATCACCACAATGATCTTGGGCGATATCTTCAGAAGTAACCTGTATATTAGTGGAAAGGGTGGAAAGGCATACAGAAACATTCCTGTCCAAAGAAAAGAAAATGCATCTGTCTTCCAGGACAACTTGCACTGAGTACACTAAACCAAAATAAAATGAAAAAAAAAAAAAGCAATGCACCCAGCAGCAGTTGTTTACGATTTAATCCAACAATAATCAATCCAGTACCTCAACCATTCGCCGTCAAAATTTCATTTAACTTGAAAAAATGAACCCCCGCTAATTTATCCAATATTTAGCACCAATTAACCTCCTTAAAGTGCACAGTGAAAAAAACGTAAAGTGCACAGTGAAAAAACGTAGGAATGATGCATTTTTTTATACAAGAAATAAGAGCATAACTCTTTCATCAGATTAGTGTGTGTGTGTGTGTGTGTGTGTGTGTGTGTGTGTGTGTGTATGTGTGTGTGTATATATATATATATATATATATATATATATAGGTTTATTATCACAAGTGAGAAATACACTTGGTCGAGTCATCATGTCGTCAAAAACTAATGGCAAAAATGAAAACATTTTTCAGTCCCAATCTTGAACCTCGATATTCAAGCTTCGGTACGGTAGGTTGCAATTTTCCACCTGTTTGAAAGTATACTTTTGATGATACGTTACTTGACCGAGAGCATTTCCAAATTATGATAGCATAATTAGATTGCATCTGTCCTTGGTGTCCCATACCCCCTCCACTTTTATCTCTCTGGAAACTGCTACCCAAGCAAGGTCTGAAGCATCTGTGGTAAATGACTTCTTTGGGGCAGGGAGGGAGAAGGAGAGACCTTGATTTAAGGATATCTGTTGTCTCCACCAAGTGATATGTCTTCTGACAAACCCCAGTACTGAGATTTGAAAAAGAAAAATGATACTGATGCTGGGACTTAAGAGATTTCAGATACGACTGTATCTTTCTCATGTGGAATCTTGCCAAGGGTATAATGTGAATCATAGATGCCATGAGACCCCAAATCATGATATATTCCTTTGCAGTGACTGAAGTCTGAGTGGAAAATGTTAGAAATAGATCTAAATAAACATCTGTTGTTCCTATGAAGAAATGTTCTTTGAACGGAGGTGTCTAGTTAACATCCCATGAATACTGTGTGAGGGAGTCAAGAAAGACTTATGAATGCTCTCTTGGAATCCCAGGTTTTACAAGAGATCTCTTTCCCAAAAGAGAGATTCCTGGCACTTTATCTGCAAAGATGCACAAGTCATCTAAATATGGCAAACTGTGGATACCCTGTAGCCTACAATGAACTGTAACTGGAGCTAGACATTTTTTGAACACTCTTGGTGCAGTGGATCATCCAAAGTGTAAGCCAGAGAACTGATAATATGATCCAGACACACAAAACCCTTAAGAAACACCTGTAGTCTGGATGAATAGGAATGTGATGAAAAGCATCTTTTAAGTCCAGTGTTACCTGAAAACTTGAAAGCGGAAAGAGAAGCAATGCATTGTGAAATGACATCATTGTGAATTTGGGTAATATCACAAGTAGGTTTAGGAAAGAAAGATCCAGAACTGGTCTCCAAGCATTTTCTTTCTTTGGGACTAAGAACATTCTTGAATGAATCCCCTTCACCATCTGGGAAGGAAGAAATGGATGTTCTTCGTTCCCCATTGCTGCAGTCCTTACTATTGGGTATAGTCCGCATCCAGTCGGCCCGAATACCAGAGTATAAGGCTGACGTCGGTCAGGGCGCATTAGACTGACGTCAGTACGTCAGGGTACTAATGCGCATGACCGACGTCATATCCTCAGTCTTTTTTGCCGCGTGGTCCGATGCAGAAGCAGTTTTGCGAGTGCAGGTTGGCGTTCTGAAATCTTTCCGAAACCGGAGTTTCAGACCGAAACAGAGTTGGCTAAGTACCCCGTTGGGGAACATTTCTGTTTTTTCTTGCCTCAGTATTTTACCGGATGTCAGAAAAAGTGAATAACTGTATTTCTTGTGGGAAACAGATACCTCATAGGGATTACCATACCTTGTGTATACCTTGTTTAGGGCCTGAGCACGACGTTGTTGGTTGCCGCTCTTGTGCTAGGTTTAACAAACGCACTATTAAGAGGAGGTTAGACTGTGCCAGGTTAGTGTTTGGGAAGCATTGCAATTATAAAATGCCGTCGGATGCTCCGACGCCCGCTTCGTCCAAGAAGCGCAAGGACAAAACAGCAAAGCCTAGGGTTGATGAACCGGCAGTCCCGGACGTCGGTTCTTTAGAAGGCTCAGTGGAGCCAGAGGTTTTGCCAGGAGTTTCCATGGAGTCCCAGGCAGAAACTTTACTGTTGCAGGATGTGCCTTCTCAGGAGGTAGGCCAGGCTGAGGGGGCTTCTCAGGTGACTGTTCTTCCCTCTCTTCCCAAGGTAGTTAGAGCCTCTACTTCTGTTGCCAACACTTCTTTGAGAGGTAGGCCTAGTTCAGCTTCAGTGGGGGCTTCTCCTAGCATTTCGGGTTCTGTACCTAAGAAACATATGCTTAAAATGGCAGAAGATTTGATTACTATGATTAGAGGTTCTATGCCCCCGCCTGATAAGAGGCCTAGGGTGGAACCGGAGTTTGATAGTTTTGAACAGTGTTCAGAGGCTTCAGGGTCTTCTGCGGAAGACTTACAGGAGTATCCTACTTATTCTGATTCTGATGTGGATGATTCCACTCCTACAGCTACTCCTCCTGAGGATTTCTCATTTTCAGAGACTCTGCATTCCATGAGGGAGCACTTTAAATGGGAAGGCCAGGATTACTCTGATTCCAGGAAAAGGCTTAGGGAATTCTTGTTTTTACCCCAGCATAGGCCCTTAGCTATTCCTGCTGTGTTGAATGTGGTGGAAGATGTTTTTGCAGAGGCTTCCCTGAACCCTGACTCTTTGCCTCCTGCTCCTGTTAAGCCTGATAGGTATTATAGGGTGCCCGAAGCTCATAAGTATTTGTTTAAGAGTCCTAGGGCGGACCCAGAAACTATTTCTCAAGGGCCTAAAGGTGTTAAAGCTTCTGTGGTTAAAACTCCTGTTCCCACTGATAAAGAAGCAAGGGCTTTGGATAGGTGGGGAAAGAAAGTGTATACTTCTTCCACTCTAGCCATGAGAGCATTGAATTGTCAGTTTCACATGCTAAAATATCAGAATTACCTCCTTTCACAATTGAAATCTAAGGTGGATGCTTTGGCAGGAGGTATTGAGTGTAAAGAGCTGCTGGATTTGGTTCATGTGTCTGAACAAGTGGGTAAGCATTCTTTGCAATGTGGTTTTGATGCTGTACAGGCCTCCTCGAGGGTGGCTGCTACTAGTTCTGTTCTTCGCAGGCATGCCTGGTTGAAGGATCAGAATTTAGCTGAGCATGTTAAGACAAGGATTTTGGATGCTCCTTTACAGTCTGATGTGTTGTTTGGTTCGCCTGTGGAAGCAGTTTTAAAGAAAATGGAGGACAAAGCTAAGTC
Source organism: Protopterus annectens (assembly GCF_019279795.1). Lineage (NCBI taxonomy): Eukaryota > Metazoa > Chordata > Ceratodontiformes > Protopteridae > Protopterus > Protopterus annectens. The sequence continues at coordinate 1,389,908,674 of NC_056745.1, read as the reverse complement.
TATGCAAACTGTTAAAGATTTTTTGCAGGTGCAACCACCGAAGTTTAGTAGAAATTGGCCTGCTAAGGGGTGGACATATCCTGCTTATGATTCCCAGTCTAGGGGTAGGTCTAGACGTGGTAGGGGCAGGGCTCAAGGTTCTTTCAGGCCTAGAACAGGGAGTTCACCTGCTCAGACTTCTGGTGAGGGCAGGGGTCAGTCCTTTCGTAAACAGACCCAATGACCTGTCTTTTCAGCTGCCAGTAGATTTTCGTCTGGCAGCCCCTTTGGGAGGAAGACTGTCTCTTTTCAAAGGAAATTGGGATTTAATTACTCAGGACAAATGGGTGTTGGATATCATTCACCACGGTTACAGATTTTATTTCCACACAATGCCCCCTTTCAAGGGCATGCCAGACGTTCCTCCTCCACAAAGAAAAGAGGCTCACAAGCAAGTTTCTCAGTTACTCCAGATGGGGGCCATTCAGCCAGTCCCTGTATCAGAAAGGGGCCTAGGATTTTATTCTCGCCTGTTCCTAGTACCAAAGAAGGGGAACACGTGGAGACCAATTTTGGATTTATCTCTCCTCAACACTTTTCTGGACATTCCCAAGTTCAGGATGTTGACGTTACAACAGCTTTTACCTCTGCTGGGCAAAGATCACTGGATGGTAACTTTAGATCTCATGGCAGCTTACCTTCATGTGCCTATAAGACTAAGTTGCAGGAAGTATCTGCGGTTTCGAGCTGGAAATTCTCATTATCAGTTCTCTGCATTGCCCTTTGGCTTATCTACTGCGCCCAGAGTATTCACAAAGGTTCTGGCTCCAGTGATAGCTTACTTCAGGCTTCAAGGAATTCAAATCTATCCTTACTTGGACGACTGCCTGATTCTGGCTCAAGAAAAGGAAGACCTTCTACAGCATCTGGAACATGTCATAGCAGTGCTAAGATGCCTAGGGTATTCTGTGAACGAAATAAAGTCCAGTCTAGTACCCTCTCAAGACATGTGCTTTCTGGGTGTGAGACTGAATACAGCAGCCCAGATGGCCTTTTTAACCCCGGACAAACAAAAGAGTCTATCACTTTACTTCCATCAACTATCTCATCAGTCCGTGCTGACTGCAAGGACAGTCCTTCAAGCATTAGGGTTCATGGCATCTTGTATTCTGGTGCTTCCCAATGCCAAACTGCATATGAGGAAGCTACAATGGTATCTCACAAATGTATGGACGCAGCACTGCCAGGATTTGGACACTGTCATTCAAATAATACCTTGCCTTCAAAGAGAATTTTTGTGGTGGGCTCAGGAATGTCACCTAAACAAGGGACTCTCTGTGACCCAGCCAGAGGCGAGTCAGATTTTAACGACAGATGCCTCGGACATTGCTTGGGGAGCTCATCTAAATGGAAAGTGGATACAAGACAAGTGGCCTGCCAGACTACAGCATCTACATATCAACATGAAGGAGATGTTAGCAGTCCAGTTTGCATTAATGGCTTTCAAGGAGTTACTTCTTCCGGGGCAGGTGTTGATTCTAACAGACAACACAACTGTCATGTGGTACATCAACAAGCAAGGGGGTACTCATTCTTATCCTCTATGCAGGCAAGCAATGATTTTATGGGAGACTGCGCTAAGCTTGCACCTAACTCTTCAGGCAAGGTTTCTGCCAGGAGCACAGAACTCCTTAGCAGATGTGTTAAGCAGACAAATCATGGATCCCCACGAGTGGAAACTGGATCTTCATGTATTTCAAAAATTGACAGTGTCATGGGGAACTCCAGACATAGATCTGTTCGCTTCTCCACTAAACCACCAGCTGCCACAGTATTGCACAAAGGGGTTTCATCACTCAGCTTGGAAAGTGGATGCTCTGTCATTCAGTTGGAAAAACCTTCATGTGTATGCCTTTCCTCCTCTGCCTCTTCTTCCAAAGGTACTATTAAAGGCCAGACAAGACAGGCCACGGATGATTTTGATAGCTCCAGATTGGCCTCGGCAACACTGGTACCCACTACTACGGAGTCTGGTAAGGAAGCCTCCATGGCCTTTACCTCTGATTCCTCATCTGTTATCTCAGAAGGATGGTCATCTACTCAATGTCAAGCTTCACTCTCTTCATCTAACAGCCTGGCATATTCTGTGTTGAAACACAGCAGGTCTCAACTTCCTCAGCAAGTTTTAAATGTGATTATGGAAGCTAGAAGACCTAGTACAAGGAAAGTGTACGCAGATAAATGGAAGAGATTTTTATTTTGGAGTACAGCAAAGAATTTGCAGGTTTCTGAGCCTAATTTGAGTGTGGCTCTTCAATACCTTACTGAGTTATTGGACAAAGGTTTGTCCTTCTCTTCCATTAAAATTCATGCTGCAGCAATTTCAGCTCACTATGATTGTGACCCACCATTGTTTTCGCATCCTTTGTTCAAGCAGTTTCTTAGAGGGGCAAAGAATATAAGACCCCCACGTAGAGCTCCTACTCCTGCTTGGGATCTCAATTTTGTGTTGGAAAAACTTACTCTACAACCTTTTGAGCCTGCGGCTACTGCTGAATTGAAATACTTGTCATGGAAGACTGCTTTTCTGTTGGCTATTACTTCTGCAAGAAGGGTGTCTGAGTTGCAGGCCCTTATGGCAGTAGAGCCATTTTGATTTTCCATAAGGATAGGGTATCATTACGTACTAATCCTTCCTTTATGCCTAAGGTGGTTTCTAGTGTGGCTTTAAACCAAACTATTCATTTGCCTACTTTTATGCAGACCCCCAAAATAAAGGGGAAAAGATTTTGCACACTTTAGATGTACACAGGCAATTGCGTTATTATTTAAGCAGGACTAAGGATTTTCGGCAGTCTCAGCAGTTGTTTGTTTCTTTTGCTTTGAGTTCACAGGGCAAGCCTGTGTCAAAACAAACTATTTCTAGGTGGATTGGCTTTTGCATTGCATTTTGTTATTCCCATCATGGCAAGGAGATTCCAGCTGGGATTAGGCCTCATTCCACTAGGGCTACTGCCACTTCAACAGCATTTCTAAGGGGGGTGGCAACTAAGGATATTTTGGAAGCAGCTACTTGGAGTTCAGTGCATACTTTCTCTAAGCATTATCACCTTCCCATCTACTCTAAGTCTAGGGCTGGTTTTGCCACAGCTGTTTTGCAAGGCATGTTGTCAGCTCCTGCTTCTTTATGATTTGCCAGCCTCCCTTACCTCTGCTTTGGGATTCTACCCAATAGTAAGGACTGCAGCAATGGGGAACGAAGAACATAGTACAGTTTTGTACCTACCATAAATGTAGATGTTCGAGGAACCCATTGCTGCAGTCCAATTTACCCTCCCTCCTTCCCCTCTGTGTTTAGGGGTGGTTGTGTAGGTGAGGTTACATGCTTGTATTTTTGTTTATATTGTACATATTTTTGGTGCAGGTATTTTGGGCCTTGTCTTTTTAGGGTCTTCTGACATCTGGGGCAAGAAAAGACTGAGGATATGACGTCGGTCATGCGCATTAGTACCCTGACGTACTGACGTCAGTCTAATGCGCCCTGACCGACGTCAGCCTTATACTCTGGTATTCGGGCCGACTGGATGCGGACTATACCCAATAGTAAGGACTGCAGCAATGGGTTCCTCGAACATCTACATTTATGGTAGGTACAAAACTGTACTTTCTATCACTTCTTGGGATAGAATGTGATGAAGTACAGGTGGAAACAAAACAATCGGATCTGCAGGTTGAGGAATGACCGCCAGAATTTCCTACCATTGCTTATGTAACTCTGATGAATGACTTTCAGAACCCAGTTTTCCTGAGGTCTGTTGAATAGTCATTCAGATTTGGAGTGTCTTTGATTTGTGGAGGTTTGGGACTTCTTTTTGGAATCTCCTTGCCACTTTTTAAATGACTTTTATCTGAATTCTGTTGAGACTGTTTATTCTGTGTTTTTTTTTTTAATGAAACCAGGTGAGGAGAAATAAAATCCATTGGACTATTTGGAAAAGGACGGCTAAAATATCTTAGAGATTTTTTTAGATCAGCTAACCCCTTTCATCACATGTTTTTTGAGCAGCCAAAAAAACCTCCTTAAAAGCATACAAGTGGCCATAGCCTTGGAAGAAGGACGGACTTGGGAGTGAGAATCTGTTCTGTGGTCAAGCTGAAAATGGTGCCTCTACCCAGGGGAAAACAAGCAACAATGCCAGTAAAACTACCAGTCAACAAAAATTACATTTTTATAGAAAAACACAGTAAAAAGCACTTTCAAACACTATGGCAGCCCCACAACCTTAAAATGAACATAGATTCTTTACAGAAAATAGTTCATCAGTTAGATAACACTACTTTTAAACTGACAGAAATAACAAGTTCTCTGTTTAAAAGAACATTACAGTCTCAAGACAGTCCATTAAGACACATTGCTCCTAGCTTTAAAATAACTTTCCTAAAGAGGAAAGTAATAAAACATCAGTAAAAAATAAGAAAATAAAAGGTTATTTCCCCCAAAGGGAACTTATCTGCCCAGCTAAGGAAATCACAAGCATTTATCCTCAAAAGTCACAGAGGAGCATACCCTTCAGCAGCAGTAAAGCTCTGAAGGGGTTCACACCCAAACTTGCTTTTTTGTCAGCTCAGCTTGAGCTGCTTAACAGTTTGGACATGTGGAATGTGCCCTGAAGATTTGTAAGTTGGCTGGCTGATATATCCTTGGCAGGATATAACCCAATTAACTAAGGCTACTGCAGCAATGATCAGTACGAAGAACATCACCTTCTGCGGTTATGGAATAAATGGTTTACTGTTCGATATCCGAACAGCAGGCGATCAAGCATGGGGTAGTCGAAATTCAGTTTTCCAGGAGGCATAATCCCAAACCAGGAACATCGAATACACTACAGTGAATGGGTAGTGTGCTTCGATTGTCTGAGTTCAGCATTCTGAGCGGAGATCGCAGTGCAGTGAGGAACAGGGAATTAACCCATTTCCTCACTGTAGTGTGATCTCGGAGTTGGTATATATAATTTGCAGGGGGTGTGGGGGGTGCAGGGGGCCTGCAAAATGATGAAGTACAGGTACCGTTCACCATAGAGTGTAATGGTATGCTAGGGTGCATACCATGGGTGACTGATGTCACCTTCTGCTATGTCGAATACATTGAACTACAGGTGTCAATGTATTCAGTTACAATTTGGCTGCTGTAGCACTGATCCGTATTCAGCATTTCAGGTCGACATTTTGATCAGTCAACTGATGCATTTTCGGACATACGATAGTAAACCGAATAAACTTCTGTTTACAAAAAGACATTATCAGTGTTTTACTTTCTTCAAAAATAATAATGATATGCACTTCAGAAGTAAAAAAATATCCAGTATGGGGGTTACAGCAGTTAATGTTCTTGAAAACTAATGGGATGTATGCTTGAGTATTGATCTGTGAAATAGCTTACTTATATTTTTGCGATAAAAACATAATAGATTAGTAGCTATCACATATATCTGCTGAGTATTGATTTGTTATGCTCTTAGGTAAATACTGTTTTGTAATGCATATACATTCACTTTATGTTGCTTGCTACATTGTCTGACCATTAGTATGTTCCTTTAGTTGTAATTTTGTAATTATTGCCTTGTAAAAATCCACTTGCAGTTGTTTGAAAAACTGTAAGGTATACTTATTGAAGCTATCTATTTTGTGTTTCAGTTGTGCTGTATAAGTTGTTTTTTTAATATGAGACTATAAAAGTACTTTTTTATGTTCAGCTATATTTATTTATTTTTATTTTTATTTATTTATGTATTTAACATTTGTTGACCGGGAATGTCCGACTAGGTTCCACAGAGCCTGTTTTCAGCGGAGGCCCAGGGAGAAATGCTCCAGATTTAACTATTTAACACTTTTTAAATACTCTGTTCTTATATCTATCTTATCTCCTATTTTGATCACCTTAAGGCTTTGGTCTTCCCTGGTGCCACGCAATGTCATTTCCAATATTTTCACTGATTTCAGCTGTCTATTAAGCATAAATGACTGCTGCAGATATGAATGTGTCTCATCTGTGATTGCATTGTATTTACCTAACTGTACTGTCATATGAAGACAAGGTTCTCCCGTTCGATTCTCAGCTGGAGTGCCTTCTGTGTGGAGTTTGCATGTCCTCCCCGCGGTTGGGTGGGTGTTCGAAAGACATGCGTAAATGGGCGTGCCTTGGTTGAACGTCGAGCTGTCACCTCAGCGTTCGTGAAAATCTACTGCCAATCATTAGCAGACCGGAGTTCTGCTGTGGTGACCCCTAACCGGGAAAAGCCGAAAGACAACAACAACTGTCATATGAAGACATTAATCAGCACAGAAAGTCAGAGCTGTTGTTCATTGTTTATTTTACTTATGGTATGTGCTGCTCATCTACTGTGTGTGTGTGTGTGTGTGTGTGTGTGTGTGTGTGTGTGTGTGTATGTGTGTGTGTAAGAAACCATTCCAAACATGTATATTCCTTAAAGAGGATGCTTTAGTACTTGATGTACACTTAAGAAGGGATTTGTTAAGTAAAGAAATACAAGTGTCTCAGAATGCTTATAACACCACAAAGCTGAAGATGTTTAGACATGAAGATAGAAACATTTTATTGCTTTGACACTGCTAAAATATATTTAAAAAGTCATAATTTCATAAAAGTAGTGCAGATTACTAATTGTTGGTTGAGTCTCATTTGTTCAAATCACATTTGGTCAACTCCTTTGTGACATGATTTTTGTGTGTGTGTCTGTGTGTGTGTGTGAAGTAGGGTGGTGTGGGATCATACAACCCCCCCCCCCCCCCAGAGATAGGTTCAAATAATTATCATTTGCTTGGGAGATGACTGCATATGAGTCAACCTCACCCTTTGCATGAAATGTGAAACTGAGGTCCCATTTGCTTGAGTTGGTGATAGCTCAGGTGGATGTAAAAGATCCCACAACACCTATTAAAAAGAGTATGGGAAGTTCCCTGATGCACTGGCCAGATTTTCCCAAGTAACATGAATACCTGTAACCTGATCAACAAAAGTTAAAAAAAGAAAAAAGCAAAAAACTGATATGAAGCCAAGCAGTGCTTATTGTACATCATATTTGTTTAGTTTTTAGAGTCTAGCGCTCTAGTCCCCACTGTTGCTTTTCATTATGCTGTGTACCAGAAGTGTAGCTGGGGTGGGGAGAACGGGCAGCTGCCATGGATACAAAGTGTTTTGGGTTGTTTTCTGCAGATGTCAGCTGATCAGAGTGCAGTGCCCACATTCTAATACCACTTCTGCAGTCAGGACTGAAGTACTTGCATCAGCACTTTTTGTGTGTGTGTGTTATAAGTTGTAGATAGCATAAACAAAGGTGACAACTCATTTGCTATTGTTTTTTAAAAGACCCTTTTATATGCTCCTGACTGAGACACAGAGATGACCCGGTGCACTCCTTCTTAGGAAACAAGTTAGGAGCATTAGATCACAGAAGAATTACCTTGTTTTTCAATTTTGCTTGTCACATAGACATGAGCACATATACAATCTGGCTGTCCTCCATATCAGAGAAATGAGAAGAGACAGATCAAACTTTTTTTTTGAGGGGTGCTAGACTGGGGAGCAGTACCAGATGCTAGGTGAGCTGGCTATGTTTTCCATCTCTAAATTAATTCATCTGGATCAGGTTAAAGTCATTGTACCTGCAGCACCAGAATGTCCTGCCTAACCCTCCATCTCCACACAGCCGTCTTCACTGTTAAATAAATATACGATCCATTAATAGCATATAGGTATTGGTTTACCAGCTGGAGTCTGTAGTTGTCTTTTTCCCAGTAATGTGAGAATCTTGCTCACAAAAATGACCACTATCTTATGTGACAAAAGTTCAGGAAGGTATCATATGTTTTCCAGCAACATATCCTTAGCTCACATTTTTCACCATGCATATGTCCTAGAATTCCGATTGCTGATGGAGGTTGACTGGCCCGTTTCCTAATGTTGGGATAAGTTGGACAACCTACTTAACCAGTAAGCATCGCTACTTCTGGGATGCCTGACTGGTCTCATCATTCTATACCCAATGTTTATTAACTGCTACAGTGCTCACACTGTACGTTCTGTAAATCTTTTTCACATGGACTAAACCATGTCATATTGAGGGTACTAGTAAATGTAATGTGTACCTTTTAACTGCTTAAAT
>NC_056745.1:1389745509-1389895509 GCF_019279795.1 Protopterus annectens | reverse complement strand
CAAATATTTGTGTAATACAATACCCACATTATGCAAAAAAATATTTCCTAGCTGAAACTGTGGGTCTGCCAGGAGGGTTTCTCATTTGTTTGTGCACTTTTGGTAGGCAGTAAAAATATGCCATATCAAACTTTTCACCTACCAACTTTTTCTCAACATCTGATTCAGATCAATAGCCCAGTCACCACCCTTTATTAATGTTAAATAAAAACAAATGATAACAACACAGGAGGCTCAGATGCAAAAGTTTACTAGTGTACACCAGGAGGCAAAAAACCATACAAGTACAGAGTTTTGTCTGACATGATGCAGGAAATACACAATTTTATATAGTCTTACATTCAGGCTGTGCCCACCTTACTGACGTGGTTAGTCACAGGGCACCTACATCACTATGGTCTACAATATTCTATTCATAAGAAAAAGCTGATGTTATACATTTTAAAAGTTTTCCCATGGGAATAATACAGCCTTGCAAAGCACCTGGTACGTTATAATGTCTTTCTGTAAATGTTACTCTTCCAAGGTCTCAGGCTAGCTTGAATACAATAGTCGGTTCACTCTTGTAACAACTTTTACTTTAGCAGCTGTGTCTTATCTCTGATACATTCACAAGGTCAATTATCTCAGAGGAAGGAATAAGAATATTCAATGCTTTATACATTTAATTTTCCTGACCCAGCAGATAATCATTAGTGAAAAACATAAGCTTGCTGAGCTGGCTACTGCCAGGGTCAGAGTTCAAATACACTGCAGCTCCAAAGCTTCAAGCAATTACATGTAAAATCATTCTTATTGCCATATTGTAAATAGAATAAAATGCATTATATACTATTTGCTTTTAAACTAGCACTTTATACATGTTCAAATACATATTTTTCTAACATTTTCCTCCCTTTTAATACTTTTTATTCTATTCAGAAACATAAACAATGTTATATCGTCTCCTAGCTTTCTCCTTTAAGGACTTTTAACTAGGCAAGTCATTTAGTTTATATTTCGGAACAAGTTTCGTCTGGAATCAATAGTTCCAATTCAATGTCTTGGTACAAAGTTTCAGTTACAGATATATCAACAAAATCTTTGACTAATCTTTTCATACAGGGGATCCCACAACAGACACATGCTCCTAACAGGAGCAGACCAACACAAATAGCAATCAAAATATTCATTAGGATAGAACCCCACCCACCAAACAGACTCTGGAAAAAGTTCATCAGTGGGTTTGGGCCTGGTTCAGTCATGGCCGATACCTGCTGTATTACCTCTAGGTGATCATTAATCAAGAGCCATTTGATTTTGTAGCACAACAGTTCTCATTGCATTCAGTTCGTCAGTCACTAGTTCGAGAGCAGAAAAAGTTGCGTTACTCATTACTTCGAGAAGCTTCGACAGTTTTCTTAACTCCCAGATCGATTTGACTGCTCCATATGCTGGAAATATCCCAGCCCAGGATATAACACTGTCACTCAAGTCCATATGAGTCAATTTTTCTTTATCTTTCACGGAATGATGGTTCTTCCAACCAGCTTCGATTTTTCCCATTGGATTTACAGGTTTTCCGATTGGATCTTCAGGTTTTCGGCTACATCTCTTACATTTCAGATCTTACCTAGAGGTAATTCTGCAGTATGCCTTATAGCTGGAACCAGATAACCCAAAAACAACTGCCGGACCAATTCTCAGGTAGCCATTTGTATGCTTTTTACCCACAAAAAAAATAACAGTTTTCTACTTTGGTACTGATGCGGGTTAATTCTGAATGAAACATTTTCTTGTCTATAACAGACAATTGTTTATGCAAGACAGGATTTCTCTGCACTTCACTTAATGTTGTTTTCATTAGGCTCAAATATGAATCATAATTTGCGTTACAAATAGTGCCTTTATCTTTGGCTTTAATATAGCATTTATAAGATATAGTTATGTTACAGTTACTCCAACCCACTTGGAGTGTGTTATTCTTATAGAAACATACAATTCCCCTCTGTGTAATAGGCAAATACAATGCAATTTTGTCCTGTGATCTTACAGAACCTGTATCAAAAAGTAAATTTTCCCAAGTCTCATTTATTCCCAAGGGGACAGCGGACATCAACAGTCCTCCATATGCTGTTGGTATGGCAGTACAAACCCAGCAATTTGAAATGTTTATAGTCTCTACATATACACGCTTCATAGCTAGGTATGTGTTAAAGTTTGGATGCCAGTCTATAGACAGTTCATCACGTTTCTCCACTTTCACTTGTGTGGTTATATGTAGGAAGAACCACAACAAAAGGAAAGTCATCACAATCATAGTCAATAAATGCATAGTTAGCAAGATGATTAAACAATATCTTTGGGGTTGATCTGTATTTTTACTCATTTCGCTCTTGGCCATCCTACCTTTGTTGTGTGTCAGTCACAAAATGTTTATCAAGCTGGAAATTCTTTACCGGTTTACAGTGCGTCAGGTGGACCCAGGACGACCTTTCAGCAACTTTGACTGCAGTAGGCGTCGCCAACAGTACCTGGTACGGTCCTTCCCACTTTGGACTCGCCCAATTCTTCCTCTTCGTGACCTTCAACCAAACCCAGGACCCTAGGGTCAGCACTGCTTCCAACGGTCTGGTCTGTCTTTTATCTGAAAAAGAGTTCAACTGCAAAACAGTTTTATTTGTTATTTTTTCCCTTCACATTTGTTTAGTTCTATGAAATCCATACAGATAGTATGGAACAGATATGGTGGTATAGGAAAACTCCCTTGCTTGGGTTTGAATGCTCCTTGTGCATGATGTTTGTTACAGATATGACATGCTGCACAAAATTTTTGTGTGAAGTTTATAAATCCATATGTTTGGAATATTCGATTTACTAACTGTACCATCCCCCCTGTTGAGACATGGCACTGCCCATGGCTCAACAAAGCTGCATATTTAAATAAATTAGACGGCAATATTGTTTTTTTCTCTTTGGAGATATACAGTCCATTTTCGAGGATTGCACCTCGTTTCTCCCATTTTTGTTTCTCAGCTTTTGTAGTTAATGTCTGCATTGTTTTTAACATTTCTAAATCTAAAATCTCAGAGGGTTGTAATTCCTCGGTTAAAAGTAAAGTTTCTGAGTCTGAGGCTGCTTGCTTTGCAGCTGCATCAGCTTTTGCATTTCCTTTTGAAATTGCATCCTGTTGTTTTGTATGAGCTAAACATTTACAAATAGCTACCTTAGTAGGTAACTGAATGGAATCTAACAAGTTCAAAATAAGTTGCATGATTAATCGGTTTGCCAGTAGATGTTATCATTCCCTATTTTTCCATTGTTGTGCAAAACATGCACTGTAGAGAAAGCATACTGACTGTCAGTATATATGTTCACACATTTATCTTTTGCTAGAGTACAAGCCCGTGTTAAGGCTATCAGTTCTGCTGCTTGAGCAGACAGGTTATGCTGTAAGGGTTGGGCTTCTAAAATCTCTATATCTGTGACTACTGCATACCCTACTAGATTTTTCCCTGTAGGACCCTTTCTGCATGAACCGTCCACATAAAATGTCACCTCGGCATCATCCAAGGGCATATCAGTAAGGTCTTGTCTGGGCAAAGTTATTTGCTCAATTTCCTGCAGGCAACTGTGTGGTGTGCCATCCACAGGAGTTGGAAGTAACGTTGATGGATTTAATGTTGTACAACGTTCAATTACCATATGAGGTTGGCTCAGCAGTATGGTCATACATGAAAGATGTCTAGCAGGAGATAGATATGCTATTTTCTCTTGCAGTAAAATTATCGCGACTGCATGAGGCACTCTCAATGTGAGAGGGTGGAACAACACCACTGAGGCCGAAGCCTGTACTGCCGTTGCAGCTGCGACTACTGCTTGCACACAGTGAGGCAATGATCGTGCCACTGGATCTAACTGTGATGAATAGTAAGCTATGGGCGTTGCTTATCCCCATGCTGTTGCGTCAAAACTGACGTCATGTATCCCTGTTTACAATCTACGGTCTGAAAAAATCTTTTGTGGTAATTTGGAAGTCCTAAAACTAGTGATGAAGCTATCAATTGTTTTAGTCTGCAGAAAGCTGCTTCTGCTTCAGGTGTCCATTGTAATACATCTTGTGCTGCCATTGGTGTTTTATATATTAAATCAGCCAGTGGAGCAGATTCTAAAGCATAGTTTGATATCCAGCTTTGACAAAAATTAGTTGTTCCCAAGAAGGACATCATTTCCTTCTTGGTTGCTGGTTTGGGTGCCTGTAAAATCGCTGTTTTTCTGTCTTCGTCTAATATTTTACCTTCATTGGATATTACATATCCTAGGTATCTAACCTGTTTTTTCCAAAGTTGTAACTTACTTTTGTTCACTTTGTGTCCTTGTGCTGCTAAAAATTTCAATAATGCTATCGTATCTTCCCTGCATTGATGCTGGGTAGGGGCTGCTAGCAAGATGTCATCTACATAAAGAAGAATCTGACTACCTCCTGGTGGAGTAAACCCTGCCAGGTTGCTTGCCATTTCTTGCGCAAATATCGTTGGACTTTCACAATATCCCTGCGGTAGCCGAGTATAGGTATATTTTTTACCCTGAAATGTAAATGCAAACCAATACTGGCTATCAGGATGTATAGGTATTGAAAAGAAAGCATTGCTTATATTTACCACAGTAAAATATTTTTGTTGTGGTTTTAAATCATTTAACAAGGTGTGTGGGTCTGGCACCGTAGGTGCTCTGGGTATTATTGCATTGTTTACAGCTTGTAAATCCTGTACCATCCGCCATTCCCCGTTTGCTTTTTTAACAGGAAATAGAGGGGTGTTACATGGTGAATCAAGAGATTTTACCAGTACTCCTTCCTTGAGTAATGCTGCTATTATAGGCTTGATTCCTTGCTCTGCATTTTTCCTCAAGGGGTATTGTCTTTTTTGTGGTCTAAATGCTGATTTTGGTGTAATAGTTACTGGTCCTGCTGTTTGAATAAGTCCTACATCTGATTTACCTGTTGACCAAAGAATATCTGGTATATCACACAAGGCTTTTTTTCTTCTTCTAATAAGAATGCTAATCAGCTGTCTTCACTAGTTTGTAAGTGTACAGCTGGATGTGTCTGTGTTAGCCAATTCAATTTCTGTTTTGTATTCCCTGTTCTGATAATTCTAAATCAGTTTGTTTTTCCCATCTTGTTACTTTTTCTCCTAAGTCTGCCCATCTCACATCCTTATTCTTTGTCAAGCTGACATGTGGTAGTCTATTAGATTTGTACAGTGTCATGAATTCCTGAGGTAGTGAACAGCTTACCACACTGTTTTCCTCAGTATCCCAATACAAGGTTCGTAATACTAATCTGTTAGCAGGATTTTTGAACAACTCTTGCTCATATTCTTTATCAGGTCCTGGCATGCTACAGTAGTATAGAGTACAATGTAACAAATGCTGTTGGTCAGTGTCAAGGGAGGGGCCTTACTGATGGCTACATTCATCAGTTCTCCGGTTACTGCCCCTGGACCAGTAGTAACTAGGTCCTGGCTGTACCAGTAAAAGGTTTCACCCTCCGGTCGCACCACAAAAGTATCCATTTGTCTTTGTGCTTCCATACCCTGCATAGTGGGAACTACCGCTATGCCAAATATCTGCATAAGATCTCTTCCCAGTAAGTTTACTGGACATTTTGCAGAAACTACAATTTTACTTTTCTGAGTCATGCCTGAAACAGGGTCAGTTATTGCTATATCATGGGAGAGTGGCTCCCTATATAGCTGTGCATTTGCTGCTTTCACTAATATATATTCAGGTGATTCAGAATATTCTGGTAACTTTGAAGGGTGTATCAAAGTTCGTGACGCTCCTGAGTCACACAAGAATTTCACTTTCCTTCCTTTCACCAGAAGTGTAACTTCCGGTTTTGTGTCTGCCAAATAGAGCTCCAAGCTCAGTAATGCCAAATCTAAAATTTCACTTTCTTTATCCTCTACATCTGCTTGCACTTCCTCTGTTCCTTCCACTACATTTACGTTTGCCCTTTGTTTGTTTTCCTTCCCTAATGATTTCTGATTTTTATCACTATCATATAGTCAGTCCTCATCACCTTTATTTTCTGTAGTCACCTTTTATTTAGCCTGCAATTCCTTGCTAAATGTCCTTTCTTGCTGCACTTAAAGCACTCACCTTTCTTTTTTCTCTCTTCAAAATCTTCTGACCTTTTGTCAGATTGTCTATTTCCCTGGGTATTTTTCTTACCCTTTTACCTGACTGTACTACAAAGACCTCTGCTCCGTCTTCAGCTGTGAAGACCTGTGTCTTCTTTTTCTTTTTACTATTAAAGTGTCTTTCAGCATGTCTGGCATATTCAAGTAAGGCTTGTAGCCTACTTGTTCGATGATCTATCATATGCTTTGTAATAAAGCTACTGATAGGTGCAATGCAACCTTTCAAAACGCATTTTTCAGTTGCTGTTCATATGAGGTATCATGTGTCTGATTTTCAGGAATAGCCATACCACTATGGTTATTGAAACATTCCAATAATCTACCATAGTACCCATCTACAGTTTCATTCTCTTGCTGTATGCATTGATTAATGCAAGTCCAATCTGCTCTAGGTTTCCATTTTTCAGAACTTCGGTCTGTAAGACCTTTGACTCTGTTGTCTAATTCTGCGTCACTATGTGGGAGTGGTTTAAGCTCTGCATTACGAGGATTCCAGGTGCCACAAATCATGTGCCAGTCTGGACCCACAATCTGTCTAACTACCTTTTCTACTTCTTCCCATTCAAGTGGTAACTTAGTCTCATACCTTGTAAATCTTGTAAAACTTTGTGTAATTAACTTTTGGATGAGGGATTCCTCTGTAGCTTTCCGAATATCTTCCGGTGTCCATGGTCTATATACTAGAAGAGTTGGGTCCTGCCCTTCCTGTCCTGCCTGAGGATTTGGTACCTCGATCAGTGGACAGATTTCTTCCTCACTCTCTTCTAGTGTATTTTTCCCTATTTGATATAAGTCTGTGCCCCCTAGTGTTTTACGTGTCCGGGACCTAGTTTCAGTAGGATCTCTAACAAATGGTTTTAGTACTCTTGTAACTTCAGGATAACGTGGAGGTGGACCAGCTTGTCCTCCTGCTTCATATCCTGAAAAAGGCATTGGAGGGGGCGGAGGGGGAGGGGCCGTCGCTATTACTGTATTATTATCCTCTTTGTCTAAAAATAATGTTTTTGCATTTTTAGTTTTCTGTTCCCTTCGGTTTACTTCCTCAATCCACCTGTGTGCTTGAGGAATGCCTAATCGCTGTTGTTTTTTTGCCTGACCTTCTGCATCAGATTTAAGCTGTTTTAAAAGTTTAACTAATGAAATCTTGTTTAATTTACCATCAAATCCGTATTTATTAACCCATTTTGTATAATACCTTACATTATCAGTCCGTTGTAATTGCATATATTTTGCGTCATCAGTTAGGGGCGGATCTCGCGATTTTTTAGTGCACTGATTTCCCATTCTAAAAAAATGTTACGTAACCCTTTTCACCACGTGGTATTTCAGTTCCTTACACAGTTTATCTAGAATAACTGTCTACCTTATTCTGTTTCCCTGATCTCTGACAAAATATACAGTAATTTCCTTTTGTCCCTGATCTGTATAACAAATCTCTGACAATGACATTTACTGTAACCTAGTCCCTGATCTAAAACAGAAAAAAAGGCAAATATTTTCCTACCTGAGCCTCCTGGGTCAACCAGTTCGAGACCGCTCTTGACGCAGATCAGAAAGTGGCCAGCCTCTCAAGACGACAATTCAGTCGGAGGTCTTTGTGTTTCAAGAAGAACCCTTTTGGTAACTTCTCCTGTGCAGTATTCAACCACCGATACACTCTGATCTGCAGCTTACCAAGGGAATTCCGGTTCAAGGAGGACCAAACTGTTAAATAAAAACAAATGATAACAACACAGGAGGCTCAGATGCAAAAGTTTACTAGTGTACACCAGGAGGCAACAAACCATACAAGTACAGAGTTTTGTCTGACATGATGCAGGAAATACACAATTTTATATAGTCTTACATTCAGGCTGTGCCCACCTTACTGACGTGGTTAGTCACAGGGCACCTACATCACTATGGTCTACAATATTCTATTCATAAGAAAAAGCTGATGTTATACATTTTAAAAGTTTTCCCATGGGAATAATACAGCCTTGCAAAGCACCTGGTTCGTTATAATGTCTTTCTGTAAATGTTACTCTTCCAAGGTCTCAGGCTAGCTTGAATACAATAGTCAGTTCACTCTTGTAACAACTTTTACTTTAGCAGCTGTGTCTTATCTCTGACATTCACAAGGTCAATTATCTCAGAGGAAGGAATAAGAATATTCAATGCTTTATACATTTAATTTTCCTGACCCAGCAGATAATCATTAGTGAAAAACATAAGCTTGCTGAGCTGGCTACTGCCAGGGTCAGAGTTCAAATACACTGCAGCTCCAAAGCTTCAAGCAATTACATGTAAAATCATTCTTATTGCCATATTGTAAATAGAATAAAATGCATTATATACTATTTGCTTTTAAACTAGCACTTTATACATGTTCAAATACATATTTTTCTAACAATTAATTAAATGGGTATATTTCTTTATAGCTTCTTCTGTCTTATGTCATGTTACTATTTCAAAAACATTAACATCATTAAGAAGGTCATAAGACATCTTGCTATACTGTAAGTAATGCATCACAACAATCTTATTTCCCTTATCTGAGGGCTTAATCACTAGCTCTTTCTGTTCTGAAATTTTTTTTAAAGACATCCATTCATTCTTAGTTAAATTATATTCAACATTTTGTTTCTTGAATGACTTAAAAGACAATTCCAATTCAAATTCTACCATAGAATAAATTTTTTTATGCCATCATGTATGAATGGTGGCATAAAATTACTTAAAATTTTTATATCTGATGTATCTAAATTGCAATAGGCATTCAATTCACTATGACATGAAACAAAAGAGGCATCTGAAACATCTTCCCCTTCTGCATCACTATATTCAGCATTCAACATCCCTTCTGTATTTATAAGCTGAACACCCTGATGTATTTGAAAAAATACCATAAATGCATTTTGCGTACCATTTTAAACAGCTCAATTTTAAGACAGTGTAATCTAGGTATTACAGTGGGTACAAATTTTAAGCCACATTTCAAAACAGCTAACAAATTATCATCTAACATACTATTGGAAAGATTTAATACTAAGTCCGTTGTATCACAAAAGAACTTCTCAATGCCATCTAGTTCTTTTTCTGTTGTTCTTGTTCCATTGTCGGTAATTCGGCTCATCTCTGTGCTGTCCCTGTTTGTATTCAACATACTGACGTTTTTTCTGTTGGTTGAATCTCTGGTTGGGACGAAAATTACTCTGCATGTATTGTGGATTATTGGGTTGTGGAAGGGCTGGAAATTGTCTCTCATCTTCCATATCACTCTGATCCCGACTCGTGTCGGCTGAGGACATTTCCCCTTCTGTTGTACTTAACCCTTCCTGAAAACGTACCCGAGACCTAATTTTCTGATTCGTCAGCCTAAAAAAGGCCGCACCACTTTCATAGTCTCTAAGGTCTCTTTTTAGTTTATACAATTTTTGTTCACACAATTTTTTCACCAGTACCACAAGTTTATCTTGTATATCATGCAGTCCCAGCTCAAACCTTGATTTGTCAACCAACATTAACAAATTATTGCACACTAAATTTGTATCTTTTTTAATGTCCAAAAGTTTTACCTCATCTCGTTCTAACAGTATTTTGGTCCATTCTATAGCACACCTTTGAGCCGCGGCTTCCCATCTCTGTTTAAATACTTTTTCCATTGATTTTGACATATCAAATGACATGGATGGGAACTTCATAGCTCTAAGCCCTTTCGGAGCTATGTCTAGTTCCACATATCTTTGTAAACTCATCCTGTTGTACTGAGTTGCCATTTCTTTATGTAACAGTTGTACCAACTTATTCAACAAAACTTTCGCCTCAGATGAGAAAGCAATGGAATGCTTACCCACCTCCATAAACGGGTTGGAAAAATGGTTACTTCTGTTCTCCTCTAGTATCCTCTCCCATATTGGAGCAGGTCGCCTTCACCACTGCTACTAGCCGATACCGCAGTTCCGTCTTGGTTCCTATCTGGATTTGATCTCACAAAACCATCCATAATTAGCTGTGAAGAGTTAGAAGACTCTTCTCTGAATATACGTGGCAAGTTATTAGCAGGATCACTCGATATACCGCACAGTCAATGTCCACCATACAACAAAAGTAGATCAGTGAAAATAACCAACTGTAGTCAAATAAATCCTCTGTTTTATTACAAAACACTAACGCCTTGGCTAATATTTAGCCTTCAAGGAGTGAATTCCAAATAATACTAATTCACTTTTTATACCCATGGTATCAAATAAAACAATTCATCAGTTATCTAATTAAACAATTAATTATTTAAATACATATTTAACTTAAAAACATGCTTTTTAAAGCTATACAACACATTTCCAACAACAATCTACATTTAAACCATATGGGATCAAAGTCCCAAACTTTAAAATAAACACAGTCTCCTTATATAATAACATATTTCTCTTATAATCCTCATTTTCTACCTGTATTTGTTGCAACACTATAGCTGTTAAATCTTTCGGAACACTGTCATGATACAATAAAAAATGCTCGGCTAAGGGACTTTCCTCTTTATTTGATCTAATCTCCCTTAAATGTTCCAGTAACCTTACCTTAATGTTATAAAATGCGGGTGTAATAAATTTTATATAGGGCAAACAAAGAGAATGTTTAAGGTAAGGTTACTGGAACATTTAAGGGACATTAGATCAAATAAAGAGGAAAGTCCCTTAGCACAGCATTTTAAATTATATCATGACAGTGTTCCGAAAGATTTAACAGCTACAGTGTTACCAAAAGATCAGAGACCTGTTAAGTGCAAATTATGTGCACACCTCAACATTTAGAGAAATCACTGCACATAACAAAACATGTATCAGTGTCTCACCAAATATGCCCCTAAGGCAAAACACCTCAAAACCTAATGTCTTGGTCATATGATACTCTATAGTGAGACACACAGATGAACTCCCCACCAGGCTGGACAAGGAGAAGATCACTCTCAGCTGCCTGTTGGGTGCCAGGATCCATAAGATCATGCATGCACTCAGGTCACTCAATAAGTACCAATATGACTCTGTCATAGTCCATGTTGGGGTGAATAACTTGAGATGTACCTCCCTGGACTATATGAAGAGAGACATAACTGAATTCTCAGATTATGTGTCCCAGGCAGGTGTGACCCTAGCCTTAAGCAGTATTCTGTCTTCACCTGGGGTGATGCCACAATTTGGACAAAACATGATTGACTTCAACAATTGACTTAGCTTCTGGTGTCATTCCAGGGGGATCCAGTATTTTTCAGCCTGGGAAGACATGGTCGACAGGTCAAGCAGCTTTCCCAGAGATGGTCTGCTCCTGTCTTTTCTAGGCTTTCTTATACTAGCTATGGTGCTTGCCTCCCCCATAGTGCCTTTTTAGGCAATGTCAAAATGACAAAATTTCCGACATAGCAAAATCCAGTCAAGACAAACTCAAGGTTCTGCTGCTTAATGCTAGGAGTCTAAACATGAAACTGCACTGCCTAGAAACAGTCCTCAACTTGGAACATGCTGATATCTGTGCAGTCACTGAAACATAGTTCAAGGCTGCAGACAGCATCCCAGCTCTGTAAGGCTACAGTACCTTCTATATGTTAAGACCTCAGAATGAGTGTGAAAGAAACAAAGGTGGAGATGTATCCATCTTCTTTAAAGTGGAGTGCACCTCCAGATTGGTCAAACAGTACAAATTTTGAACTACTTCATGCCTAGTTAACTATAGGCAAAACACCCCACCACATCAATGGTAGCTATAGGTCCCCGTCCATGAATCAAGAAAAGCATATTGCTTACCTGGACTTACTGAAGTCGCTGGTTCCTGCACTTTGTCAATGCAAATGCTGTGGAACAGATAGTCTGCTCCCTGATCAGGGGTTCTAATGTCCTTGACATAGTACTCAACCTCATAGGTGGTCACTGTACTGCCCCCTGTATGATGCCCTCCCTGCTAAGGTCAGAGCATTAATCAGTCTCATTTGAGGTAACTACTGGACCCCACATTTTCAAAGGAGCAAAAAACTAAGGAAGCTTTCCAAAGCAAACTACAGCCTACTAAGTGATGGTATAAAATTGTTATACCCCCCTGTAATCAGAGGCAATAATGACTCATATGTGTAGATGTACAAAAATGCCATGTATAATCATATTAACAAATGTTTAGACTCGGCTCTATCTGACCAGACTGCCCATAAATGCAATAACAGGAATTGGTGGAAAAATCTTCATTTGCCATTGCTTTACCTTTGGTATTAGACATGTCTGGCATTAGAGGTAAAGGTGCCCAGCTTAAGGTGCCGAGGTGGTCTGTCCAGGATATATGTTGGACTGATGGTAAAGCACCATAGCGAAAGGCTTCTGCAGGGGGACTATTCTGGCTTCAAGTACAAATCTGAGGTTTGGAGTAGTTTGGCTAAAGCTGTATCCAGTGTGACTGGCATTCCACACACTTGAGAACAGTGTAGGCACCACTTCAGTGACCTACAGAGGTGCAAGAGGGATACTCTCAGCCAGTCGTTGACTGAGTTTCAACTTGGTGACATCCCACAGTTGTGTAAGTATGCTAATAAAGAGAATTTTAATATGCTAAAAGCTAAATATAGACAAGATTGGTATGGATAATGCTATTCTGTTCTTTTCATTTCAAAACTAATGCTGAAATTGAGTTGAATCGACAAGCTCATGCTGAACATTTGAAGAGACTGAAGGAAGCAAGTAGTATGTATGCAGCACAACATAAATATTATTGCAGCTTTAAAAGTTAATGATATATTTTTTTGTATTCTGTAAAGTAGTAGCAAAGTGAGCATGCATATCCTAACTGTAAAAGCAAGTATGCATGCATAAGTCTGTAGCACAAACCAACATTAGGAGTCAAATGTCAGATTGTAGTCAGAGTTTGTGGGATCAAATGCCATGAGTAGCAACTATACAATACTGCATTTCCTTCATAATATTACATAAATTATCTCTATACAAGTGGCATAAGTGATCTGCTGTTAACAGTAATCAGTATACTTGGACCAAGCATATGTGCAACATATGTACATTGCAAAGATTACTTTCAGTAATGCGTAATTATAGTTTGTAGTTGATAGGACTTGTACTTAAATATAATAGTTCAGATAAAGTAGTTGTATAATTGTGTTAATGCATTGCATGTCACATATGATGGTACTAATTTTATCTCTTACTTTTCTTTCACTACAACCCTTAGCTCTTTTTTTTCTATTATGTGTCGTCAAAATGGCTCCACATCATTCATCTGTAACAAATCACTAAATGTGTCACAACACATTGGGTCATCTTGCCCCTGCTCCACTGGCCCCAGCACTGATGCCAGCACATCTGGGACCCAACCTGGTAGCACTGCCTCCACTGTCGCTGCATTACCTGCCCCCTCAGGTATCACTTCCCCAGCAGCTGGTGCCTTGGTACCCTCTGAGAGTAGTGGCAGAGATATGGATTTCATTACCCACCAAGAGATACCAGGGTTGGTGGGTGGGGTTGTGCACAGCACCATTGGTATATGTCTACACCAGATGGAGAGGCTGCTCTCCCTCATGGTGCATAGGAGAAGACATCAAGCACTCCAGCACCCAGCAGACTAAGGAGGCAGTCATGACATTCCTGTGGGTGAGGACTAGACTCTCACTGTCTCCATGTTTGATGGGCATGATCTTGTGTTCTCCCTTCCCTCATCTCAATCATGGTGTCCCCAACCTTTGTGTCCCTCACCATCCCTGTGTCATGTCTTGTTTTTTTCCATTTGCTTTCTCACCTACGCAACTTACCTGACCCAGAAATACTAACATCCCTTACCCAGCATTCCTCTCTTACCGAATTAAAAAAAATGGACACCTTTCACACACAAAAAAAATAATGTCCCATACATAGCTCTCCAGTTTACACACGTCTTCTTGACACACCTGATTTGGTCCAATTAGCTCTACAACATGATTGCATTGTTTTCAAACTCTTTGTAGAGGTGACACTCCAAATTCAGCTAATATTCTGTATATATTTTTTGTTTACACTGTTAAAGAAATTAATAGCTATGGTTCTTTCTTTCCTCCCTCCTGCACATTGCTGCATTTCTTTCCCTTTGTTCTTCCCCTTGCTTGCTCCCATTTCACCACTGTGTACCCATTTTAATACCTAGATTCTAGTCAAAAATAGAATCACACACAACACACAAAAGTACAAAGAAAACCAGTGGAGCTCTACACTTTCTGGCCTCTCTGTTTTCATGGAGTTTGACATTGTGCACCAATTCCAAGTGACAGTGAATGGCTCTTCAGTGGTGCAGATTACCTCAGCTCAATGCCAATTAATTATGCTGCGCTAACATAAAACAGAGCAACACACAGTGAATGTTTATAAATAATAATTTCATTGCATTATCACTATTTATTTAAAAGTATTACATACATCTGGATTCAACCCTAGTATCATCTAGGCTCAAAAAGAAATGTGTCAATGCATTTACACCTGCTGCCACAGAGTTAGCTAAGCAGTAGGTGTGTTTCATGCACACAATAGTAGCTCTCAATTTTAGCAATGAGCCTCACATTTGCTCACTGCTTACCTATGTGCAAACTGGAAAAGCAGTAGAAATAATTATCTTACATGTGCAAATGCTTTTCCAGTCACCACACCGACCCGACTCGCCATTATGCTATAAGTAAATAGCTAGTGTTAATTTTGTGTACTGTCCATTTAGTCTTCATGCCATGAAACTACATGTGGAAACATAAAAAAAGAAGACTCTGTCTAAGAATATGTCACATATGTAGAATGCAGCCGTGTGTTACCTTCCCCCATGCACTGCAACCCTGGTGTCTTAGTACTTGTTCACAAATATATCAGTTACACTACATACATTGATAACAAATATTGTGTGATATACCATGCACATCTTTAGAATAACAGTACGCATTCAGATTTTCAAACACTTGTAGTAAAATGGACACCTGTTTGGATATAGTGTGTAAAGCTGTCTCTTAAACTATACCTGCACATTAGAACACAACCACCAGTAAATACTCATTGTGCACACATCAGTTTGGTAATATGCAGAACTTAAACTGTCTTTACACTAGCACAGGTCTCCACATCCATTTCATGCAGGCCTCCCAACATCTTCTCGCTAACATTCCTTGCATTTTACACAAGTGTGTGGGGCACTGCTATTATCATTTTCTTCACACTAGACACTGCTAGTGTCATCGCCTAGAAACTGTTGTGTGCCCCTGTTCAAGTCAGACTTGAGCTGTGGCACTTGCCTTAAATACAGAGTTCTCTAGTTGGTGTATTTATGGGTTCTATTCTCACTGTAGTCAACTGGGATGTGTTTGTATGTGTGTGTGTGTGTGTGTGTGTGTGTGTGTGTGTGTGTGTGTGTGTGTGTGTATACATGTGCGCTTGCTTAGCATTAGAGAGAGCATTTTATAACAACATGTGGGATACTGCTGTTACCATGTTCTCCTTACCAGACTCTGCTGGTGTCATCAGCTATAGCTGATTTGTGGATGAGCAGTATTCCTATAAGGGCAGTGTCACAGACTGGCTTGTAGGCCTGGCACAAGTCACCTCATCCTATACGATACAGATTACAGTGACAGGCTTTGTCTATCCACAGACATCGTGGCATGCTTTGTAGGCCCTGTATTTCTTGGTAAGAAACCCCTGTGCTGCTCACTGCACAAATATATAAACTCCATGTTGGCTTCACACGAAGCCTACATTGAGTTTATTGAATCCCAGGGTTCAAGTAATTTCAACTCTTAGGAACAGCAAAAGTGGAGAGGAAATAATGTCAGAATCAGGCCTCTGATTAGCTATTTAGTTTTGTTGAATTCTAGATGACTGTCAGTGGAGAGGAAATAATGCCAGATTCAGGCCTCTGATTAGCTGTTTAGTTTTGCTGAATTCTAGATGGTTGTCACTGTTGAACTGATACCCCAACCCCATGTGTAAAATGGGAAAAGGGGTTTTGGATAAATGGATGAATTTTAATTTTAAATTTGATGTACAGTCTTGAGCATTTTTCACTGTAAGAATTTGGACTATACTTCAAAAGGCCTTCTATGTTTGAGTGTGTGTGTGTGTGTGTGTGAGAGTGTGTGTGTGTGTGTGTGTGTGTGTGTGTGTGTGTGTGTGTGTGTGTGTGTGTGTGTGTGTGTGTGTGTGTCTGCATGCACTTGTGCAATATGGGGGTTACAACTCAGAACTCCTCTGGACCACCATGTCAACACAGTTCTTTAATTTTCTAGTTCATGGCTCAGGGACACACTTGACTCCTGCTGACATGTATCACTGTGTGGCATAGCAGGTCTGGAAGCTTCCACTTTGCACTTCCAGGTATTTTCTGTCACACTCAAAGTTAGATCTAGACCCTAGTGTGACTCTTAGTAAGCTTTCTGAATCTAATGCAGTGGAAACCTTATCCATCTTTTTTTCCTCTTCTCATCAAATCACTAGCCAGGAACAGCACCAGTGCTATCTGTGTTGTCAGGAAAAAGGACATCAGAAAGGTGAATAATATGTGCCAGTGATTGAATCTTATTACTTAGAGAATGAACTGTAAGAAGCTCAGTGTCTATCTTAACACAAGCACCATGATGTTTCTGGATAACAGCCAGTGCAAAGATCAAAAAAGACACCCTCTTCAGCCCAGGGAGTAGATTAGTGTGGAGAGTGAATATAAGGAATCAGGAGGTCAGACACCAGCCAAGGCCTGTTATATCAGAATCTGCCATTTTGATGACCATTGCCACTTTGTAAGCTGCAAAATCTGTTTCAGATGGTAAGACATTAACCTAGTACTTGTCACAGAAACCATTGGTTAATCACCAGGAAAGAGTCAATAAAGGCATTCCATTAATTACCACTCTCTGGAGTGTGTGTAAGGGAGTTTAAAGACCACATATCATCTGTTGGATGATATAGCCATCTGGCTTGCTGATGTAACCAGTGCAGACATATTGACACTAGTAAGAGGTTTAGGCTTCCTGACTCTAGAATGGATTTTAAGTTTAATGTGACAGCGAATTGCAATAGTGAGAATGTGGTATACCTGGCAGTGTGTAACCTATGTTCCTGCTTTTATGTAGGCAAGACCAATAGGAAAATCAGGTTCAGGATAAGAGAACATCTTTTAAACATCAGAAAAGCAGCCCTTACAAATGGATTGGCAAGGCATGTGTCTACTGAGGGTCCTTCACACACCTTTAGATTTTTAGTTATTGAGAATGTTAGAGAGGGCGAAAGATGGGGAGACATAAATCGCTCAGAGACTTCTGAAACTAGATGGATGATCAGGCTAAGAGCAGACAGGGGCAGAGGTTTAAATGATAGGATTCCTATCAAACCTATTTTGAAGAATAGAACACTTTGTAAGTAGTTGTACTTAGTGTAGATTAATTTTGTTATTTTTAAGATGTGTATGCATTTTTTAAGAAATATTTTTATTCATAAGTCCTTTCTCTATAATTGGTTAGATGTCAGTCACTTGTAGAGGTATATGTGTATCTGCTGTATTTATAATATTGAATGTTTAGCATAGGCTGACTGTTTTTAAATATATAATTGGAAAGGTGTTTTGATAGGTCGGTTTGTAATGATGTTATTTAAATGGGATGTTTCAATGGTGGTCATTAAAGGTCTGAAGAAGTGGTGCATAGTCACCATGAAAGTGCTTACCTAAATAAAGCTTAACTTATTTTTGTAATGGCTTCCCTCTTCATTTGGTTGGATTGTTGGATGCAATTGTGGTACACTATTCTGAATCTACTCTAGGAGATGGCCTGTTTTGGATGGGGCTAACCCAATAAGTACGAAAACACAGAACAGCGATTTTTTCCCAGGGAAAAAAAATTGCTGTTCTGTTACAAAAAAAAAACAACAAAAAAAAAAAACAACACTTTAAACTTAAATAAAAAAAAAATCACAAATCATAGATTAAATGCACATCTTTCACAGAAAATGTTGCTAATACAGACTGAACCAGAAGAGTCTTCTTGGATGTCCCTAGACAATGACATATGGAGAAGAGGCAACCATCTCATCCCAATAACTGCATTTAGGACTATAAACAAATGCAGACATGACTACCTCAGTAATAATAGGTGCATTTGTCTATGTAGTGTTCATCAGTGTTGTAGCCATAATGTTGGAGGACTTTCAGGAGAAAGGTACTTTATGTTCCTGAGCTGAATAACTGATATCTTTTTGTTAAAAAAAATCTTTTATTCAATTTTAAAACAAAGTAAAAACAAGATAGAACATTTAAAGAAACCAAAACAATCAAATAACTATATACAAGATCCATAACAAGATGTTTACATTAAACAGACTCTTTAGTTAACTTAAAGTTTATATTACCCTTCAGAAACTATCAATTAAATCACTGCTATGTGAAGCTGACTAACAATTAATTTGTAATGTTTTCTAATATATCTTTTAAATCAGTTGTTTTTTAAGATTGTCCTTAACTTTATATGCAATCTCTTTAATATGATTTTTTTATTTAATGTTTTTGATCTAATAGCTAATCTATATGTATTTTAGGATTGCTAGAATGCAATTGTAATTTAAAATTTTCCATATTTATAGAAATTTTATGATGCAAAATTTCTAAATATTTCTAATTTAAGGTTTTCAATTCAGAATTTGCTGTCCTATCATCAGGTTTTAAGTTTCATTTTCATTTTTCAATGTTTGATTGTAGTACAGTTAACTCTTTAGCCCACTCCTTTCTGTTATAAATATAGCAACTTTTAATTTTACCGTATTAATAGGCTTTTAACGTATCACATAAAATAACATCAGTAACTTCACCTCTATTATTATTCTATAAAAAGATTTAATTCATTTAAAAAACATTCCTTAAATTCTTTAATTTTAGTAATATAAGCAGGAATGCTCTGACAAAAAAAAATTGTTAGGTTTCAAAGTGATATTAAAAGAAATAGCATTATGGTCAATCAAAAGAGAAGAAATTATAACTACTTGATCAATTTTAGACTATTTAGAATATAAACTGCCAGAAGAAAAAACGTTGTCTGTGTTTGGGTGCCAAATCTAAATGAATAGTGTGTATAATTAAGTGATTTTGACAATTTCAAGTCATATCTCTCTCTCTCTTGTATATATGGGTCTACATTAAATTGAAATTTCACAACATCAAACCTCTGGTCATTGAAGACCAGAAGATCAAAGTCATGAAATATCAAACAAAAAAAAAAATCTAATAGGCAAGCCACCCTGCACCCCCCAAGTTGGGGGCTGGGCCCCCAAAACCCCTTGCTACTTAATTATACCAACTCTGAGATTGCACTACAGTGAAGAGAATGGCAAATTTCCCATTCCACACTGTACAACAATCTCCATTCACAATGTTTGATGTTTCACAACTTCGATCAGCTGGTCTTCACATATCAGAGGTTCAATGTTGTGAAATTTTGATACCTTTGAAGTATTCTCGTATATGTATATATGTATTTTTTAAATTCATTGAATTTATGAAGTGGTCTAAATGATTAGCAGCTGCAGTAGTTCTAGGTTTTTATCTTTAGTAGTATCTTTTCATGATAAATGCAATTGGCCAATAATATTTCCGATTTTGAATATAAAGCTGTGATATCTAAATATTTTCTAGCCTCCCTAGAACCAATACCATGAATTTAATAAACATTAATAAATGTATAATGTTTTAAATTAATTTCAACTTCTACCAATCCCAGCATACGATTCTTATCAGAATAAGTGTCAATCACTTTGGGTATAACCGATGACTTCTTTCAAAGGATAAGAATGCCTCTCCTTTTTGAACTAAAATGTGAGCCCACAAGGACTGAATAATCTTTAAGTATCAATCTATCTAAATCCTTATTTAACAAGTGTGTTTCTTGCAAAAAAAAAAACAATATGAGCTTTATTTACTTTTAAATATTTGATTATGGAACCTCTCGTAATAGGGTTATTAGGACCATTAATATTTACTGAAATACATTTGTATATTGATATCCTTAAAGAAAAGCAGTTTAGAAAAAAGTAAGTTATGGTTTAGAATCAAGAACCTATATCTAAATTTAACAAATTCTGTTATGGACAAGCTCATTAAGCTAACTACTAACACATTTACTATAAAAGCATTTACATCTCCTAATATGGAATAAAATATTCTTGGTTTGATTAAATTATCATGCACACCAGTCACAACCATCTCCATAACACTAGCCAGTCTCAATATATTGCTACCACATCTAAGTATAAACTAAATATCAACATATACTAGCTTATATAGCACACTCATATTATATTCAATATTGTATACAAATTCTGCCATTATTAAAAATATAAAACTGATCTCTATTAATTAACAAACCTATGTAAAATTTGTATGTAAACATTATTAAAACTATATTAATCATTTATAATTAACTTCAATATATTTTAATCACGTAGTTCACAGTGGAATGGCGTTATATCTGATGCCAGTTACTGGATTTATTGTTTGTATTCCTCTAATCTGACAGAACTGGAATCCAATTATTTATGCTCTTGACACATTAATTGCAAGATCACATGTTATAATACATCATATACAGCAATAGCTGAAAACAAACTATAGAGCACCATGAAACTGAATGAAAAGAAAAAAGACTGCCCAAAAATATCACCAAGACAACCTTGTGCATTTTAATAATATTAGAAAATGAAATATAGTAGATATTATTGCCACAAAGATCCTCAAAAACAGTGTTTAAGCCTACTTGGTTACCTAAATGGTTTCAATACACTCATTAGATGTAAACTTGGCATAGATTATAAATTAAGTAAACACACAATTCAGTACTAAATATACAGCATTATATCAAACCATCCAACAGTCTATGGAGAATATAGTATGGACTCAGTTACCCACAAATGAATACAAATACAAAAATATGACTAACAGTATTCATTATTGCATTAATAACAATATGAATGACAAGAAACAAACAGTGATTAATATTTTCACTGCAGTGTGTACAAAAGATACATTCTCAGTTATATTTGAATATTTACCTCTTGCCTTTTGATATGTTGTCTGCAGTTAATCACCAAGTCACTTAAAGAACCCATCCCTCCAAAAATATCATAATGCCACAAGAAACCAAAGATGTTAAAAAAAAGAACTAGTGTCAGTTGATGCACCATTTTACATTACTGAACCCACCTTAACGGTCTAACTTTCATATTATTCTACATTTAAATATTCTGATACCATATTCTCATTAGGTATCACAACCCTACTTTGTTGAGCAACTATCTTTGCACTCTTTTATAGTTTCTGTTACTACAGTGAAACCTCTGCTCTCCACCCTTAGTCAACCCTGAAATGTTCCCTTTCATGCATTGCATAAAATATTTCTGCATGTAAAATTTTGCACATTGTATCAACACGATTTCATTGTAGTTTTTCCATCTCTGTTCACAAACTCATGATGATTATCATAGATGCTTATGTACATTCAGTGTTTACCACAACTGCACGTACTTTAATCTGGCTTAAGGTACTCTAATAAGATCAGGTTGCAAGTCAGTATTATGGCCACAATAAGACACTGCACACAATGCCCTAGCTGTACACATAAATAAGTTTTTATTTCGGCTTTTCTCGGTTAGGGGTCACCACAGCGAAATTCTGGTCAGCTAATGATTTGCAGTGAATTTTTATGGTGTCGAGTTGCCAGCCTGGCACCCAACCTTCAAAGAAGGCGCACCCATACATGCACACACCTACCTGCATATTTTTCAAGTTTAATCGACCACAAGGAGGACATGCAGACTCTGCACATAAGGCACTCCAGCTGAGAATTGAACCAGAGAACCTCTTGCTGTAAGGCGACAACTCTAACCGCTGCACCACTGCATCTCATAAATAAAAAGTATGATGCTCATTGTACATACAGTGTAAATAGTGCAGGTTTGGCTGTATTTTGCAGACAATGTGTTTCTAAATCCTTAATTGTTTTTAATAATGAGCAAAATAGCTGTGACTAACTACATGGTGCTGAGAATCAGATGACTTTAGCTATTCTTAATTATTATGAGATAATTTACCATGGTTGTTTTTAAATATACCATGAAATCATTGATTAATACATGTGGGGAGCAGAAACATTTTTTAAGTTGTGAGAACATGACTAAAATGTGCACCATCCAGTGTGCTAAGGGAATGCATTCACTGAGCTTGTATTGACTATTTTCTTGTATAGTAACATTGTGCTGTCTTACTGTGTTCAGTCAACTCTACTCCTGTTGGGTTCTACCACTTTCCTCTTTTTTTCTTCAGGGTCTGCTATTATAATTCATACAATATCATTGAACATGTTGCTGTAATGGCATTCTTTTTGGAAAACTGAACTTTCACTTTCATGTAATTAGACCAGATGCACATCATGTAAAAAAAAAAAAACTTCAGCATTTACTTACAGTTTACAAAATATAGCCATTATATCTTGTTTAAACATTCCAAAATGAATTCTTCCTGTTTCTTCAAGGTCAAGAGTTGAAAGGTAATATAGCACTTCCTCTTTCATGATAAAGCTGAAGTCGGGCAGCTGCTGTGTGAGAAAGCAGTCTTATGGCTGTTTTTTAACTATATTATCCTGCAAAGCTGGAAAGAAAGCAACAATGCTTTTTAAATGTAACATATAGCTCACAACCACATGAGGTGAGATGCTAATTAAGAAAGTCCATTAAATCAAAGGAAAAACTTTTTTCAGTTTGTCTTTAATACCAAATCTTTGTCCTGAGTTGAAATGAATTTGACAATTATAGATCTCAGTGGGAGGGGATGAATTATTTTTTTAAGTAGGATTTGAAAGAGGCCTGTGGGCTCTCTCAATGTTCAAAGAATATAATTATGCTAGATTTAAAGTTTTTGGTAAGCAGTTATTTAGAAATTATAACATATTATCACCTTCCATCTCTGCAATAACGTATATTCTTATATTATTCCTCTTAGATCTGCTTTCCAAATCTTCTATCTTTTCCAAAAGTAAAGTATTTTGTTTTACGATAAATTCAACATGGTTTTCATTTTCAGTAAACCCTCTGTTTAGTTCACTTACTGCTTCTTCTATAGTTGAAATCTGAACTGATTCTTTATAACTTCATTTCGTAAATCCATTTGTTTCTTGCAGTCTTCTTCAATATTATCCATTTTGTTTTCAAGCTTATCCATTTTAACTGAAAGATCTTGTATACTTGTAAGAATAGAATGTAATTCCCTTTTCATGAAATCTCCTGAGAGGAAACTTTAGAGTGGCTCATGACTGGATCTGTCCAAAAGACTTATGACAGGATTATGACTTGGACAAATCGCAGTAACGTGATTTTTCTTCAGATTAACAAATACATACTTTTAATAGATGAAAATAGTAACAGAAATAGTTTTCTCAAACTATCTAAAATATTCCTGTCAGAATAACCGAATCGAATCAGAGCAAATTGTTTATGCTGCTAGCTGCTCACCATCTGGGTCACCCCCTCAATGTCTGATATTTAATGGTCCTTCTGAAGGATTTCCTGGAAATAGTGTTATCACAGGCTTCACCATGCAGACCATAGGAGTTTCCATCATTTGAGAGAGGTCTGTGTTGGTCCTCATTCAAAGGATTCTGTTCATTGAGGTAAGGTTGGAGACTTGGCACTGCCAGTCTTTCCTACCCATGAAGTGGTTCATGAAGTCATAACTTTGTTGTCCTGGTGAAGATGGAATAGTTTGAGGCTCATTTGTGCTTCATGGTGGCCAGCATCTTTTAACTGCCAGTATATTGACATGTCTAACTAGAGTCCTTGTTCATGGTTGACAGACTGACTTAGAATCTTCCCTGGTGCAAGTCATTTGGAGCGATTTAGAAAGTTGATTACACATAAGTTTGTTGACTTTAATATATTGCTTTATATCCTGCAAAATCTAGAGGGGAACTTGAGATGTGAGACTTCCATTCTTTGGTTAAGAAAACCAAGATATAATTTAGTCCTTAAAAAGGAAGAGTGGCAAAAACTTTGAAGAGAAGTGATATGGATTGAGAAGAAGGACATGAAATAAGGCATTAGCTTCAGAGTCTTTTCACTTCCCCATGCAATCACATTTAGATAACTCATAAGGGGTGATATCTACAGACAGCATTATTTTAACCAAACGTAGTATGCACATAATGTTGAAGCAAATAATTTTGCAAGTTTCCAAGGTCATATTGTTTGTCACAAGCAAGCATGTCTTGGAGAATCTGGTGCAGAGGTTGTCTTCTGTTATGATCATAGCCAAGGAGAAAGATGGGGAATTGCTTGAGTTGCTCAGTGATACTTACTCCTCCATTTTGCTCATTGTAACTTCTGCATCTCCAGCATATCTTTCAGTGTTGTTTATTTATTTATTTAGTTAATTTCCATTTGTTTACTAAGAAATTCTAAATGGGTTTGAAACCCCCCTTTTAAGCAGATACCCCAGAAAAAAACTCCAAAAGTGAAAGATGCTTTACAAAACTCCATAACAAAATAAATTTCAAGGACTGAAAGATCTGTGGTAAAAGATACATATCAAAATTATTGCAAAGGCATTAGTAACCATTTTCCATTTTTTAACCAGTTTGGTAGACAGGTTACGCAGTCTTCTCTGTCATTCCTTTATTTGGGTAACCAGTCTGTGATCGGTGATAATTTAATTAAAGTCTTTCATTTTTGGTCCTGCTTCTGTAAAATGTGCAAACATTTTCACTCGAATGAAGCACTGCACTAGTTTGGGCTGTAGAATGAGAAAGCATGTGCGTGTATATTTTTGGTTTTTAGAAGTTTTAGATCATCTTTAAGGTAGTCTGAGTTAAAAGGTCATTTATTCTTAAACAGATAACCATCAGGTTGAGCAGTTTCTGATCCAGCATTCACAACATTTAACAATGAGAGGGTGTGTCCCTGTCTTTGTGACAGTCACAAATGGCCAAAGCAAGTCAGTAAAAAGAGAGCCTGACCCCCTCAAAACATGTTGAGTTTTTTTAATGTACTCAATGTGTGCTCATTGCTGACTTTGTTTTTTATTATATTCTGTTTTGCAGTAGTTTCTGTTTTTATTGCCTTGCAAACATAAGGATTGTAGTGGAGTAAGAGTAGATAATAGTTATAGTTTATGGAATATTGTTGTATAATCCTATAACACTGATTCTTTGTTGTTGTACTCCATCAATGGATTCAGATATGCAGCGTGAATATTTGTCTGAGCTAAATATGAATTTAGGTCATAGAAATGAAATACACTTAGGTGACTTCATTACACCTTACTGTTGATCAGTATGTAATTGGAGCTGGCAAAATGCCATGAAAGAAAATGTATTGTGATTCTAGAACCAACTCATGGCACTAACATCTTAAATCTGTTAGGTACAGATAATTCTAGTGTAATAGAGAACATTTTGTTTTCTTCCCTTTTAGCTTTATCTGATTATTTTTCTTTTAATTTGATATAGTAGCTAAGGGTAAACAAAGAATTTGGACTAAAACCTATAATTACAGTCTTACTGATTGTTATCAGTTAAAGAATAATTTATTATCTTTGGATTTTGAAGAGCTGGTCGGGACAATTAGTTGGGGTTATGATAACTTGAAAACTCTATTATATAACGGCATTGTTGAAATAGCTAGTTATAAAGCATTAAATTTCAGGAAAAAAAAATTCTGTTATGGGGGAATTCAATTTGATTAGACTGTATAACAGGAAAAAGAGAGCTTCTTGTATTTATTGTAAATTTCTAAATTAGTTTAACAAAAATAAATTAAAGTTGAGGAGTAAGAAACTGTTATTAAAGCTAAGAAATGTAAAAAGAAATATGAAGCTTTACTAGCAAATCATTATCCAAAGACCCAAAATATTACAACTATATCAATTCTTTTAGGAATGAAACAGATCTTATTAACTCTATTTTTATTGATGTGTCACTGATTAATGATCATGAATTGATTGCTAATAAATTTAATAAATACATACGTTATAAGTTTTGGTGTTAATATGAATGACTGCCATTCTGTAGCCCATGAAGATGGAATTGAAAGTATGATAAAATGTCCTTATATTACAGAAGTGATGTTAATAAATAAAATTAAACCAGGTACATTGAGTGGACCTAATATTATTCTTGGAATTTTGTTTGTTAACATAAAAGAATATCTAGTGAGTATATTGATTAGAACTTTTAACTCTGTGATTTATTCTGCTTATGTACCCTGTTTTTGGAAGGAATCTTTACTTACTCCGATTTTCAAAGTAAGATATAAATTTGCAGTTCAAAATTATCATTGTCTAAGTCTAACAACAGTACTATGTAAATGCTTCAAAATACATGTTAGTTAAATCATTTCTAGAAAGCAATCTTGCATTATTAGATATTTTTAACATGTTTTTGGAAGAACATTCTACACTTAGTAATTTATTGAGTTTATGTCATCATATCTGTATGGCTAAGGATATGTGTATTAGTATAGCTGTAATTTATTTGGATATAACTAAAGCCATTGATTTATTTCATACCATTAATCTGGCATTGCAACAATTTAAAATATACCAATGCATAGGTGGATTAGTTATTGACTTAGAAGCAGAAAACAAAGTGTGGTGATCTATCAAGAAAAAATCAGATAGAGCACTGGTAAGATCAGGTGTTCCTCATGTATCTGTGCTTGGGGCTTTTTTATCTAATATCATTTTTGCCTCTGTACCAAGTAGCTAACATTGTTTGCTGGTTAAGTATGCTGCTGACTATAAAATCTTTTTTTTTTTTGCAAATAATGTTGATTTCATTAACATTAATGCGTATTTACATTTCATTGTTAAGTGGGTTAGTACAGTTGGTCTCTTATTTAGTGAAAAAATGTGTAATGTCATGTATTTTGTCAAACAAAAAATAAGGAGAAACTCAAATATCTGTTATTATTTCGTGGCTGCAGTCATCAATGATTTGCAAGATGATCACACATTTTATGCGGGATAGATAAAAAATGCCTCCCAGATGAAACGTCGACACATAAAATGCCTAGGGCCAACAAGACGATTAAAAAAAATTTGAAGACAGAGAAGGAGAACAAATTTCAAAAAACGCTCTTCTCTTTAAAACTTATTTATACTTTACTTAGTATATGTAAGTCTGATCTTTCAGTCACTCATTCTCTGTATTTTGAGACTCACTCTAGTGGGCCCTGACATTTCAAATGATTACCCCAAAAGTATGAGGCAAAAATCTGGACAGTTGAGTGGTATGCACACCAGTAACATTAACACACTGACCCTGTTTGTTAAAGATCTCATACTATTAATTAACAGTTACAGAATCACAAGAGGAATACCACCCCAGAACATTCACAACTAAATGACAGTGTAATATTTACCCATGCTACTCCAGCTGGCATGCACAGTAATTCAGAATGTCTTAAACTACACTGATATGACTTGTACGTCAACTTTGAATATCCAGCCATTCAGTCTATTCCTTAGGAGTGGCTTATGTCACACACTACTTGAAACTGTACTGGGCAGCATTGCCTTCAGTAAAACATCACTTCAGCATGTAAGCCCCATAGGATAATAGTTTAAAGAAATGCAATACTAACACATAGCAACAACACCATAAGTTAGAACAGGTCAGTTAAGGTTAATCATCTGTGAACTGAGGGGGTGGAGCTAGGAACTAAACCTTCTATTTAAAGTGTAAAATAAAACATTTTAGAGCTTTACTGAAAAAGCTCACCCAGACTGTGTGACCATTTGCTGTGAGGGAAAGGTTAATTTTTATTTCTTG
The DNA here is from genome assembly GCF_019279795.1 of Protopterus annectens. NCBI lineage: Eukaryota > Metazoa > Chordata > Ceratodontiformes > Protopteridae > Protopterus > Protopterus annectens. The sequence continues at coordinate 1,389,867,501 of NC_056745.1, read as the reverse complement.
TATTTTGTATTACTTTCTTGCCTTTTTCTATTTTGTATACTGTAATTTGTTTTCTTTACACTGTGTTTTACTTGTATTCTGCTTTTAACTGCATAATAAAACTTAAAGCGAGACCACAGCTTTGTCTCTTGTGAGTCAGACAGAAATTTTTCCCATTCACCCTCCTCACCCTGTTACTGTTGTGTTGTTAAGCACCACTGTCTTTCTAGTCGCCTGCCTCTTATGTTAATTGGACCATATATCTCATTTCCTGTCTGCTTTTACTGGCTGGTGTGAGTAAGCACAAAATTATCATTTTATGAAATCACTCCAACTATTTAAATTTGTTGGCCATCCTACTGTATTCCATAGTACCAGAATACAGAAGTGCCCCCACCCCCTTTCAGTCTATCTTGCCTTTTAATGATAGTGTCTCTACACTAAAACTTAACTTTTTAGACAAGATACCCACTTTCATGTCTAGCTGCTTAGTGCACACTGCAGTGTTTAGGATAAACCATTTTTTTTCATCTTACATTTAAGCATGTATTGCTAGACCTCCAGTTATTGGAGAGCCTACATTCCACCTCTCAGTAGTCATCTTGGGATTACTGCTTCTCTTTTCTCCTGGTAAGAGAAGGAGTGCAGTGACATTATTTCCTGGGACTGTTGATCACCAGAAAGCCTAATAACTGCTTTATGGGTGACAGCATGAAATCTGTGCTTATTTATTTTATTTATTTATTTTAAATTTGTTAACCGGGTTAGTCCAGCTGAGCGCTTGGCTCATTTTCAGTGGAGACCTGAGGAGAAAAGCTTCACAGTGAGTTTTCTTTTTTTTTTTTTTATTTTACTTACAAACAGTTAAGACACTACCATTTGGAACTAATCAAACAGTTAAAGAGATAAGATTTACAATAAATCATACAGAAAAACCTTGGGTATAATGTCATAAAACTTACAGAAAACACTTAGGTACAATGTCATGAAAGGAATAAAGCATTCATAATTCTTGTTTGGTTATATACATTATATGTACAAAAAGGCATAGTATGGGGATGAAGTGGTTAAACATAGAGCTAGAGGGGTAGACGTTTATTAGATAGGCAGCGAAAGATGAAAAAGAGGGAGAAGAAATAGATGGGAAGAATATGGAGGGGGAGGTATTAGATGCTAGAAGCTGTTAGAAGCTATCTCAGTAGTCTGATCCTGGTGAGAGTAGGAGCAGAGTGCATTTATTCCTGACTCTTTCTGGTTGGAGAGTGAGTGTCTGTGCTTAACATACCTGATTGGTTGGGTTGCTATTCAAGGCATCTACCAGAGAACGGCTACAAGCCTACAGACCCTTGCATCATCTAGGACAAGACTGTGGATCACCAAACAGGCTGTGGCCTGCTTCTCTTCTTGGGATTGGGTGCTAACATTTTGCTTCTGGTGAGAGAAGAAGCAAAGGAGTATTGTATCCCAACAGAGTGAAGCTGTGCTCAGACCAGCATTAGTAGTAGCCAGGCAGTAGCCATTCATGTGACTCCTCTCTTTTCATCATTCTTGACAAGCTAATTCTTTGTTTTCAGTAAGTATGCTTGATTTCTTTCTCACTTCAGAATATCTGCATAAATACTTCATCCATAATTTTTCAGGGTCTATGTATTAGATTAAAGCACAGTCCCTGCACGTAAGGCAACTGCCAGGTCTCAAAAAGCATTCCAAAAAACAACATAGACCAGCAGACAATGGTGCCCTTTTAAAAAAGATGTACTTTTATTCTAAATAATGCCATAAGGCACATAAAAATGGCAAAAAGCCTACAATACAAAATCCAAACCGGTTTCGGCTTATAAATTAAGCCTTCATCAGTGAGAAAACAAAAAGCTAAAAAATAACCAAGAAGGCTGCTTGCCTTATCTAGAGAACACCTGTCAATCATCATTACAAACAATTGGTAAACTACAAATGTTCATTTAAACCGGGTGGAAAAAGGCCACCCAAATTAATGATCCATCTTTTCTCTAATTTGTTCAGAGTATCATGCCAACCAGAAATGTTTCCTCTGTTGCCTTGAATCTTATCAATAATGGTAAAGTTAAAATTTGCACTGGAATGTTTCAGTGTGTGTTTATATAAAGCATTGTTGGTGCATTGATAAGGACAATGCAGTTGAGCTGCTCAATGTTCAAATCACCATAGGTAAAATCCAATACACTTCCTTGCAAGCTGTAGGTCCCCCTCTATGACCCAGGAAACCCATACCATGTATTTAAACTTATCAGAAGCACTAACCATCCAACCCAATACCATATTCATGGGTGACTTTAATTACCCCACTATTAACTGGGAATCCTATATGACATCAAATGGACATGCACAGAGATTCCTGGATTTTGTAAACACAAACTCCCTGGACCAGATATTCAGTACACCAACCAGGCATGCAACCATACTGGATCTGGTCCTCACTAATATGGGAGAGTGCTGCACATCCCCTATTTTAATGCTTTCCCTGCTAAGGTCAGACCACAAAATGGTCTCCTTTGAAGTAAAAATAAAACCTGGACCCCCCAGCTAAACCAGGCCTGTGCAGAACTGTTCACAAAAACCCTGTACAAGCATGTTAATAGCTGTATAGAGGAATCCGTACCCACCAAGAAGAAGTACAGAACTAACTCAAAAAAACAAGCCACCCTGGTGGAATCATAAAATCAGTTAGATGTATAACAGGAGGAAGAAAGTCATGGCAAAAATTAGGAGGTGCAGAACTCAGCAGGATAAAAGCACTCTCATTAAGCTAAATAAACATCTCAGAGGACAAATAAAATCTACCAAAGCCAAATTTGAGGTACGTTTGGCCTCTCAAGCCAAGGATAATCACAAAGCATTCTTTAGCTATAACCGCAACCTCAAAGGCAATACACAATTGTGTGCAGAGCTCATTGTAAATGCAGCCACCTATACTGAGCCAGAAGAAATAGCAAACCTCCTGGCTAATAAATTCAGCTCCAACTTTACTCATTCTGTGTTGTGCAACTAATAAACAAAGGTATGGCATTTAAGTCCAATGTCCAATGGAAGTCATTGTTCCAATGTATTCGGCATTCATCAGACCTGTCATTGAGTACAATGCCTCTTTTGGTATGTCGCTAACCAGGCATATCCAACAACTGGAACATTCACAGAAGTTCCTCACTATAGGAATATAGGGCATAAGTAATATGTTCTATGCAGACCTCCTCAAGGCTCTCTCCCTGTATTCTGTTTCCTACAGGCTTTTGAGGGGAGAGCTATGCCTGGCATACAGGGCATTGTCAGACCCCACTGTGATAGGTCTCCTGCATATCCGCAAAACAAACAGCACCAGAATTGTCCATTCTAAAATGTTGAGCCTTGCCTGTGATGTAAATAGGACATGCTGGAGAGATAGGTATGTATCCCAGAGATTACCCCGTCTCTGGAACCAGCTCTCCATCCATGTGAAGCAGAGTTCCTCCCTAACCCAATTAAAGTGAAACTTGGATAATTGGTTGGGGAACAAGAAATTCATCCCTGACTTGGCACCTATGTCTCTAATGTACACAGGCAACCTTGTAAATGGTTCATCTCCCAGGCACTAGCTAGTAAATGTTTTATCTCCCAGGCCCATGCTTACACTTATGAAGGGTATCAGAACTTGTCAGAGATTTGGGATGCATGACTAGGCATAAAATGACCCTTATGGTTATAAGCCTAGTTAAACACTTATGAACCCCCCCATCCCTAGTCAGAGATGGAAAATGCTGCCACTTCACGGTACTGAGGTGGACTGTGGGAATCAGATACTGCAGGGGGCAACAATTAAGAGTCAAAAAAAAAATTAAAAACAAAAAGTAAAATTAACAGTAATTAGCCCCTCACACTCTCCCCTCTAATTATTTGAGCATCTGTACATTGGATGTGCTAGCTAATCTTTGCTAGAATTCTATACATTCTGTACTGGTATTCTCTAGGATACGGATTCATATTTGTGCCGTTTTCTAAAAATATCAAAGCTACATCTCTGTGCTACTTATACTTTAGAAAAAAGTAGAAACACTAGTGAGGTCTGCATAATATGTGAAAATCACTAACAGTATGGCAAAAAGCGATCAGTAAGATATTAAAAACAGCAGCAAGCATATTTAAATTACACAAGATCCATGAGTTATGGAAGCAGGTCTTTGTCCTCAGCTCTGAGATTTAAAGCCAACAATTGCAATACACGTGTTCAGTTTGTGATGCAGTTTATCAGGTCTTTTATTCCCAACATCTGCATGATATATTTTTTTAATTTAACATTTATTTACCCGGAAACTCCAAATGGGACTGAACTTTCAGCGGAGGCCCAGGGAGAAATGCTCCAGATGCATGTCTTTGGAATGTGGAAGGGAACTAGACCACCCAGAGGAAACCCACGCAAATGTAGGTAGGACATGCAGACTCCGCACAGAAGGTACCCCAGCTGAAAATGGAACTGAAGAACCTCTTGCTGTGAGGTGAAAATTTTAACCGCTGCACCACCTTGCCACCCACATTCAGATCAAACAATGTTAGTTGCAAAACTCTCAACAAATCCAGGACAAATCCAGAAATAATTAGGGACACTTTTAAAATATTAGTACTATTAACCTGAAACCAATTTTCTGAAGTAAAGAAGTCTATAACTCTAATTATTTTCATTATTTATTAAGTGTAATTCATATTTTCTCCAAAAGTCACCAGTTTCAAGAGGGATTAAAATGGACAAAACTAAAATCTGAGTGAAAATCAGGGACAGTTTAGACATATGGTTAGCTGCCTAAAATGTATTTTAAGCCAAAGAAAAGACTAGCAGTTTTCATTAAAATGACCTCTGTAACATAGCAACAGACAAGATCTTCTAAAAGACTTAAGTCTTCGTACGGCAACTATCATAGAATACTGTTGTTCTAACAACTAAATTATATATTCCCTGGATCTAAAGCATAAAAAGAGCTGCAAAAACAAGTTAAAAATGAAAAAAAGAAAGAATTAAACAGCCTATATCAACAGAGATGACAGCAAGAGAAAACATAGCACCTCTATCAGAATCAAAAGTAAAGTTCAGTAAACATATTATTCCATGACAGTAACTGGACTGGGTCTATATTAAAATACAGAACGTCCACAACAGCGAATGCCACAACAGTGACACACAAACGCTGAACTGCAAAAATAGCGAAGGATGGCAAATATCAAAATTCGTAACACCGAACGCATTTCCAGAAACAACAGCTCCATACAGGTAAGGCAAACCTACACAAACAAACTTTATTAAACACACTTTTGCAGGGGGCTGCACTCCCCACACCCCCCTACTTAAATAAACCAACTCCGAGATCGCACTACAGTGGGGAAAAGGATATATTTCCTCTTCCTCATGATCACCCTGCTGGCCAAGGAAATACATTCAGTGTTCCGAATTTCGATGTTTACATCTTTCGCTATTTAAGCAGTTTGGTGTTTGTGTCGCTGTTGTGAACATTCAGTATTTTAATATAGACCCACTGGACCATACTGACAGTCAAAAACTACACAGCTAATGCACTGTTTTAACTTCCAAAGCCCTGGAGTCAGCTTGCCACCAGAGTAGCAGTTATTCATCTAGTATTGCAACTCTAGAAGTGCAAGCAGGAGTCACAGCTACTAACTACACTTAGAGAAGTGGAAGCAAGAGGCACAGCTGCTAACTACAGTTAGTGAAGTGCAAGTAAGAGCCACAGCTGCTAACTACAGTTAGTGAAGTGCAAGCAAGACTCATAGTTACTAATTACAGTTAGTGAAATGCAAGCGAGAGTCACAGCTACTAAGTACAATTATTGAATTGCAAGTAGGAGTCATAACTACAGTTAGTGAAGTGCAAGCAAGAGCTACAGCTGCTAACTAGTTAGTGAAGTTTAAGCAAGCGCTACAGCTGCTAGCTACAGTTAGTGAAGTGTAAGCGAGAGTCAAAACTACTAACTACAGTTAGTGAAGTGCAAGGAAGAGTCACAGCTACTAACTACAGTTAGTGAAGTACAAGCAGGAGCCATAGCTAATAACTGTTAGTGAAGTGCAAGCAACACCCATAGCTGCTGACAACAGCTAGTGAAGTACAAGCAAGAGTCATAACTACTAACTACAGTTAGTGAAGTGCAAGCTTGAGCCATAGCTACTGTTAGTGAAGTGCAAGCAGGAGCCATAGCTACTTTTAGTAAAGTGCAAGCAACAGCCATAGATGTTAGCAACAGCTAGTGAAGTGCAAGCAGAAGTCACATGTACTAACTACACTTAGTGAAGTGGAAGCAAGAGCCACAGTTGCTAACTTCAGTTAACATTCAAAAGAGAGCCGCAACTGCTAGCTACAGTTAGTGAAATGCAAGCAAGAGCCAGAGCTGCTAACTACAGTTAGTAAAGTGCAAGCAGGAGTCATAGTTACTAACTACAGTTAATGAAATGCAAACAAGAGTCACAGCTACTAACTACAGTTAGTGACGTGCAAGGAAGAGTCACAGCTACTAACTATAATTAGTGATGTGCAAGCATGAGCTATAGCTACTAACTGTTACTGAAGTGCAAGCAATATCCATAGCTGCTAACAACAGCTAGTGAAGTGGAAGCAAGAATCATAGGTACTAACTGCAGTTAGTGAAGTGCTTTGCACTTCCTGGTATCTCTGCTTCATCATCTCAATTATTTCAGTATTAGCAGCTACAGAAATGGGTTGAGGGCTTTCATGGAATGGTGCATTGAAATTATGCTTTTTTGTCTGATATGATATTCTCTGGTAGTATGTAAGATTACTATAATTAACTTTTAATAGACAGTTTAATTTGTTGTTGTTTTATTGCATAAGGCAGTCCATTCTTTACATCTACATTGATTCATGTGACAGTCAATCTATACCTACTACTTTTTGTACTGCATATGTATTTTAACCTGAGTGTGTGGGTTATGTGGCGGATCCTGGTGCCCGACAGGAAGCTGACAGCAACTGTCTTGTTTAGCCTAGTGAGTGGGACATCAGTGTGCCTCACTATAGAATCACCTGTGACTAGTGTGTTGGGTACATTGTTTTTGCCTTATGGGCTGTGGTTTATTGGCACACTGAGTCTGTGGGCTATGTGTCATTTAGGTTGTGTTGGGGGTTGGAGGTTGCTTGCATTTCTGCTTTGGAGGTCTCTGTTGCTTGAACAGATTATTATTGAGAGCCTCTGCAAATGTTTTTGTGTTTCTATGTGTGGATTTTGGTGGTGTAAGCCAGGGAACCTTGTTGGCTAGGCTTACTTAGGCCTTTGGGCCGATAGCCTAGTACCTACCTATGAACCTAATACCATCAGTGCATTAATTATAGACTTGAAATAAAATATGCAAAACATAAAGCACGTGTTTTTAACTATCATTGAGTCATTTAAAAATTTGCTATTCAGTATATGTGCAGAGGATAAGCGAGCGGTAAAATACAGTAAAAGACTTAAAAATTTAGAGGGGGAGGGAATAGTTTGGGCTCTCTTTTCTTTATTGTTAGTTATAAAACATAGCTGCATGTATTTTTTTTTAATTAAGGACAGTCACTTGCATTAAAAGTTTTTCAGCTACAGTAATAATATAAATGCAAATCAAGAGTCTGTCTTTCACTGGAATTTGAACCAGTGGCCTTGCCATCCTTTGCTATTTAATCAAGTCACTGAACCATAAAAGATGTGATTAGTTAGCCCCCAACTTTCTGGAAAATTTTACACACGTTCTAGTACCATAAGGTGGCTAAAAACTTGTTATGAAACCTAGAGGTAAATCTTTATGAAGCAAAACCACCATGTTCCATTTTACGAATCTTAATGAATTTTATTCTTTTTTCACTAGTATCAATTTCGTAGCTATTTTCAGAATACCTTTTTAATACTATGTTAGAAGCTGCCTAGAAAATAAGGAGGTGATTCTTTTTTTGTTAGAAATGAACTTGAGAGTAACTTAAACTTAGCTTTCAAGCTATTTTTCTGTTGCTGAAGAAACGGCCAACCTGACAAGTAGCTTAATGTGCTTTCTTCTTCAATTTCCTGAACAATAGACCTTGAAACTCGGTGTACATTAAACAACAGTACAATTTTCTGTACAACAGTGTGATAAACATTTGAAGCGTATTCTTCATGTCATAAAGAAAACAGTTCATAAGTATTGAAAAAAAAAATTTTTTTTTTCCTGATAGGGAAGTGTGGCTTGACAGATAATAAAAATCTGCATTTTGGAAAAATCAGACTTGTGTTTAGTTTTCATAACTTAGAAGTGTCACATGCTCAGTAATTAAAATTTCCTTGGTTATTAATTAATAATTATAATATCCCATTGTGTTGCAGCTGTGAATCCCACCCCAAGCAGTTGGAGCCTAGACACTGGGAAAGAAGCCAGGACAATGATGGAGTGTGGAAAGCTGACATCTCCACCTATTCCTCCAAGACCTGCACATTCTGGTATACTTATTAAGGACTGCATTATGTAACTACGTTCTCAGATAAGAACACTCTTCTATTTAGAAAGCTGGTCTTGTATTTGAATATGCGAGATACTTGTCTGTGTTTCTTTTTTACAATCACACTTGAATAGCCATCTCTGTGTTTAAAAAATAGTGTGGTATATTTTGTAGCATTTCTAAGGTATGATGTTTCCGGAAAATATGTCAGTGTTTTTAATCAGCTATGATACAGCATCATAACAGCGGATGTATATGGGCTTGAAATGATATCCTTGTACATAGCATACTAATAAAACTGTACTTATGATTCACTATTGTTGCTGCTGACACATGCTAATGTCACTAATGCAGTATCCAGGTACAGAATATAGGAAAATGGCAAACTGTTACAATTTACAAGCAAATTAGATCATAAGCAGTTCTGTAGGAGCAATCACTTTAATGTTTATGTCAGCAGCATTATGACAGTTAGATACTGCATAGTACACCCACTAAAAATAAAGTTAAGGCTAACTGCATGTTTCACACCTACAGCATTGATTGCATTGTTTACTGTTTCTTAGTTGCAGTCACAGATGCAGTACTGATTGCACTGTTTACTGCTTCATACCTGAAATATCATTTATTGTTTCTTGCTTGTAGTCACAGCTGCAGCACTGATCACAGTCTTTACTGTTTCACACCTGCAGTCATCCTTCTAGTTCACTATTTCACACTGATGTACTGAGCACACTATTTACTGTTTACACCTGCAGTACTGGTCACACTTTTCATACCTACAACACTAATCATACTGTTTACAGTTTAACATCTGCAGTACTAATCGCACTGTTTACTGTTTCACACCTGTAATACCAATCACACTGTTAACCATTTTACATCTTCTGTAGTGATAACACTTTTCAATATTTCATGCCAGCAGCGCTGATCACACACTTCCATGTTTCAGACCTGCAGTACTGGTCATGGTATATTGTTTCACACCTGCAGTACTGATCATGGTATACTGTTTCACACAGTACTGATCATGGTACACTGTTTCACACTTGCAGTACTGGCCATGGTATACTGTTTCACACTTGCAGTACTGATCATGGTATACTGTTTCACACTTACAGTACTGGTCATGGTATACTGTTTCACTCCTGCAGTACTGGTCATGGTATACTGTTTCACACTTACAGTACTGATCATGATACACTGTTTTGCACTTACAGTACTTGTCATAGTATACTGTTTCACACTTGCAGTACTGATCATGGTATACTGTTTCACACTTGCAGTACTGGTCATGGTATATTGTTTCACTCCTGCAGTACTGGTCATGGTATACTGTTTCACACTTACAGTACTGGTCATGGTATATGTTTCACACTTGCAGTACTGGTCATGGTATACTGTTTCACACTTACAGTATTGATCATGGTATACTGTTTCACACTTACAGTACTGGTCATGGTATACTGTTTCACTCCTGCAGTACTGGTCATGGTATACTGTTTCACACTTACAGTACTGATCATGGTACACTGTTTTGCACTTACAGTACTTGTCATAGTATACTGTTTCACACTTACAGTACTGGTCAAGGTATACTGTTTCACACTTACAGTATTGATCATGGTATACTGTTTCACACTTGCAGTACTGATCATGGTATACTGTTTCACACTTGCAGTACTGGTCATGGTATACAGTTTCACACTTACAGTACTGGTCATGGTATACTGTTTCACACTTACAGTACTGGTTAAGGTATACTGTTTCACACTTACAGTATTGATCATGGTATACTGTTTCACACTTACAGTACTGGTCATGGTATACTGTTTCACTCCTGCAGTACTGGTCGTGGTATACTGTTTCACACTTACAGTACTGATCATGGTGCACTGTTTTGCACTTACAGTACTTGTCATAGTATACTGTTTCACACTTGCAGTACTGATCATGGTATACTGTTTCACACTTGCAGTACTGGTCATGGTATACTGTTTCACACTTACAGTACTGGTCATGGTATACTGTTTCACACCTACAGTACTGGTCAAGGTATACTGTTTCACACTTACAGTATTGATCATGGTGTACTGTTTCACATGTACAGTACTGGTCATGGTATATTGTTTCACTCCTGCAGTACTGGTCATGGTATACTGTTTTACACTTACAGTACTCGTCATTGTATATGTTTCACACTTGCAGTACTGGTCATGGTATGCTGTTTCACACCTGCAGTACTGATCATGGTATACTGTTTCACACTTACAGTACTGGTCATTGTATACTGCTTCACACCTGCAGTACTGGTCAAGGTATACTGTTTCACACTTACAGTATTGATCATGGTGTACTGTTTCACATGTACAGTACTGGTCATGGTATATTGTTTCACTCCTGCAGTACTGGTCATGGTATACTGTTTTACACTTACAGTACTGGTCATTGTATATGTTTCACACTTACAGTACTGGTCATTGTATACTGTTTCACACCTGCAGTACTGGTCATGGTATACTGTTTCACACCTGCAGTACTGGTCATGGTATATTGTTTCACACCTGTAGTCACACCTGTAGTTCACTGTTTTACACTGCTGTACTGAGCACATTAGTTACTGTTTACACATGCAGTACAGGTCACACTCTTCACTTTTTCACACCTGTAACTAATCACACGGTTTACAGTTTAACATCTGCAGTACTAATCACACTGTTTACTGTTTCACGCCTGCATTCACACCTGTAGTATCAATCATACTGTTTACCATTTTACATCTTCTGTACTGATAACACTTTCAATATTTCATGCCAGCAACGCTGATCACACATTTCCATGTTTCTGACCTACAGTACTGATCATGGTATACTGTTTCACACTTACAGTATTGATCATGGTATACTGTTTCACACTTACAGTATTGATCATGGTATACTTTTTCATACTTACAGTACTGGTCATGGTATAGTGTTTCACACCTGCAGTACTAGTCATGGTATACTGTTTCACACCTGCAGTACTGATCATGGTACACTGTTTCACACTTACAGTACTGGTCATGGTATACTGTTTCACACCTGCAGTACTAGTCATGGTATACTGTTTCACACCTGCAGTACTTGTCATGGTATACTGTTTCACACCTGTAGTCACAACTATAGTTCACTGTTTTACACTGCTGTACTGAGCACACTATTTACTGTTTACACCTGCATTGCTGATCATGGTATACTGTTTCACACTTACAGTACTGGTCATGGTATACTATTTTACACCTGCAGTACTGGTCATGGTATACTGTTTCACACTTGCAGTACTGATCATGGTATACTGTTTCACACCTGTAGTTACATGTGTAGTTCACTGTTTTACATTGCTGTACTGAGCACACTATTTACTGTTTCACACATGCAGTTCTATTTGTAAGGGGAGCCATGTTATATTCAAGCCTGTAGCAGTTGAAAGCAGATCACACATAAAGCTATTATTTCAATGTAACTTAATAATGATACAGAACTTGTACTATGATTATGCAATTTAAATGTAAGATGAACAAGTAAGGCAATGGATTTCAAACCTAGTCTATTTACAAGATTCTTCTCACTTTTACATTTTCTTTGACACTAACCTCCAGGCAATTTTTGTCAGCCTCACAGTGTCACGTGTGGACCTCATCAAAGGACTGCTGAGTGGTATGAATGAATTACTCTCAAGTCAGATGACAGATAATGGGCATAAGTCAAAGTATTTGCTGTTAACCTGGAATCCATTTTGCTGACGTGCATGTATTGGAATGGAGATTAATGAAGTACCATACAGAGAGAGTTGCTCTTTTGAACTGCTTGATGTACTCAAGCATTGACCTTCTGATGAAGTGCAAGAGATTTCTTCTCAACTCAGCAGCCTTCCTTCCTTCTGAAGGAAAGATATTCCAGTGAGAGAGAAAGCAAGTTCACTAAGTATGAGGTGGATTTTGGGCCTAATTAAACTGAATACTTCACCGATGAAGACTTCGACTCTTAGGCTGCTCATGTTATTCAAATTGTCTGACAGTTACACTGCAAAATCCCTGTAGTATTACTTACAGTTTAACAAATCTAAAACAAGGTATGCATGTCTTGAAAGTGTAGCCTTCATTCTCGAGGTGAATTTCTTGACATTCATGTGTCAAACACATAACTGGTTATGATCATAAACCCAGTCATAAACCTTTATATTTTACATTTAACAACCTGTCTATAAAGTAAAGGATTATGATAAGGCCATTAATCATAACTTACTTGCTTATCTTTTTGATACATGGATTCCAAGAAATTGACCTCATGAGTGAAGCTGTGCAGGTGAACCTTGTCATCCATATCAAGAGCACATAATTTTAAGTTACAATAGAAGATAGAATAGTGATTATTTGTAGTGCATGGAGATTAATGGACTACTAGCTTCAGAAGCATTAATTAAAAAAAAAAATCAGGAAGTGTTGTGCCAGCTTTGAAATCTGGTAGTGTAATTGGGAATCATTGCACATATTTACTTATTCCCTGTGTAAAGGAAGCAGGTGGTTCCCAAATACATTTTGAGTGTAATGTAGACATCAGAGAGAAATGGAATTGAAATTAACCTGTTTCATATTATGCTCCTGTTATTTATGCACAGACCATTAAATGACAGTCTGTTGATGTTAGCAGAGGATGTCTAACAATTGCTAGGCATCTTTGTAAGTGTTAAGGTCAGGCCTCGCACTATAGTAGTGCTGAACCAGCTTGTCATATTTGATTGTAATAATGTTGCTTTATGCACTACAAATGTGTTATAAACAAGTTCTCCTGTATGAATCTCAGTGTTAGAAAGGGAACCTCACACTGCCACAGAGAGGCCAGACACTCAGGATGTTTACCATCCCTTATGCTGCCTCACAGATGGCACTCACATGAGAATAGCAGTGGAAACTAGCTAATAGTTTTACATGCTACAGCCATACATTGAGCTGACCGACAAATGTCTGTTAGAAGAGAAATTTGCTTCTAATCAGCCAAAAGCTTTAAAAGCTGTTATATTCCCTGTGATTCCAAACAACTTCTATTTTTTAAAGTGACATTATTAAATATGGGAAGCTAAATGATTTACAAAACATTGTAACTGGATGTCTAATCTTAATCACTTTGTAGGTTCATAGGTATAACAGGCTAATGACCATAAGGGCGTTTTTAAGCTTAGCCATGCATCCCAAATCTCTGACAAGTTCTTGTACCCTTGGTAAGTGTAGACAGGGGCTTGGGAGATGAAACATTTATAAGCAGGGGTCTAGGAGATGAACAGTTTACAGGCAGCATGTGTCCATTAGAGACATAGGTGTCAAATCAGGGATGAATTTCCTGTTCCCCATCCAATTGTCCAAGTTACCCTTGAATTGGGTGAGGGAGGAACTCTGCTTCAAATGGATGGGGAGTCTGTTCCAGAGAAGGGGTAATATATGGGATACATACCTTTCTATGCAGCAGGTCCTATTTATATAATAGGCAAAGTTTAAATCTTTATAGGTCCATAGGTTCATAGGTGTGTACTAGGCTAATGGCCCTGGAGCCTATATAAGCCTAGCCCAAGAAGATTCCCTGGCATCATGCTGCACAAAGTTAGTTCCCAGTCCCCCTGTCATCCCCGGGGTGAACTTCCTATTGCCCACCCACTCATCAAGATTTTTTAAAGAGGGCCTGTGAAGTGCTCTGCTTGATGTGAATGGGAAGTTTGTTCCAGAGTATGTGGAATCTGTGGGTTAGGAACCTGTCCCTCCAGCATGTTCTGTTTATTGTGGAATTGAGGTTAAGATCCCTGGAGCATGTGGCACGGAGGGATTGGGATTTCTTTAGGTGTAGCATATCTAACAGCTCTGGGTCAGACATGGCATTGTAGGTCAAGCAGAGATCGCCTCTAAGTAGGCGATAAGAAACAGAGTATAGCTGGAGTTTTTTGAGTCTGTCCATATAGGGCATGTATCTAAGGCCTAAGATCCTCTTAGTGAGGAATTTTTGTGGCCTTTCCAGTTGTTGTAGGTGTCTAGTGAGGTACATACCAAATGAGGCATTGTATTTTATAATAGGTCTAATGCCACATAGAAGGACTTTTTGACTACAGTGGCAATGTGGTTATCAAAGGAGTGGTTGCTGTCAACCTGTGTCCCAATGTCTCTTATCACATTTTGGTAATTCCGGTGCTGTTTGTTTTACGGATTTGCAGGAGGACCATCAGGGTGGAGTCTGGCAATGCCTCATTGCTAGGCATATATCTCTCCTCAGTAGAGTGTAGGAAAAGAATGCAGGGATAGGGCTTTGAGGTGGTCTGAATAGGATCTCTACTTATGACCTGTATTCTTTTAGTGAGGAACCTCTGTGGACATTCTAATTGTTTGATGTGCCTGGCTAGGTACATACCAAAGATGACATTGTACTCAATGGATAGGTCTGATGAATGCTAAATACAGTATAACAGTGACCTCCTTGGACCTTGATGCCATAAGATGCACACCATAGAATGATTTCCTCACTACTGTAGACATGTGATGGTCAAAGGTTAGATTACTGTCTGTGTGTGTTTCAAGTCCATGACTACTGGGTCGACTCTTAGGGGCTTGTTGTCAATATGATAGTTACCAATGGTGGATGACTTTCTCAAGGATACTATTATGCATTTCTTGGCATTCAGTTTTAGTACGTGGCTCTGGCACCAGTTGTTTTCCTGTGTCAATCCTTCCTGGAGAACATTTGTGTCATTGAGTGAGTTGGTGGCAGCTCTTAATTTGTAATCATCTGCAAATTAGTCGGTCAGAGACCATTGACACAGACCTTGACTTCAGAGAAGTAAATGCCAAAAAGGAACAGCCCCAAGACCAATCTGCTTGTGACTGACCTCTTTGTAGAGGTGGACTCCCTAATTCTAACTTTCTGTGTCCTATCTGTGAGCCATCTGGCTATCCACTGAGTGGCATAAGGGTTTGCACCTAACCTCTTGTTTGTCAACAATGTCTGAGTGGGGGATTGTGTCAAATGCCTTGGCCAGGTTAAGTGAACCATTTTCCCCGTCATCCATTGCTTTGGTGAGCTTCTCAGAGAAGTCCACCAGGTTGAGTAGGCATGACCTGAACCTGATGAAACCAAACTGGGTTAGATCCAGTATCTGGAGGTTTCCTATGTCATTACTGATCATGTCCATGCAGTTCTTTCTATGGCTTTACATATAAGACTAGTCAGACTTATGAGTCTTTAGTTTCCAGGGTCTGTGCATGGCCCACCTCTGTGCAAAGGGATGACTGTTGTTCTCCATTCATGAGGCACAAAACCTGTTTGGAGGCTACAGTTAAATAGCATTTCCAGAGGGCTTTCATTATACTTAATTTGAGGGCCATGGATGATGCAGCTGTCATGTTCCATTCAAGTTGGTATAGCCCATGTTACATTAACGTAGCAGCTAATAATAAACACTTCTGCTGTCAATGCACATAACATTGTAGCATTCATTAGTGACAGTGAGATAATTAAGTTTAAAATCTTAAATGCCTTCTGGGTGCAGAGTACATTATATTCTGATCATCACACAAACACATTTTTCCCTTTTTCCTTTACTGTATTCTGCATTTCTTGGCATTTAGTTTTAGTCCATGGCTCTGGCATCAGTTATTTGTCTGTGTCAGCTCTTCCTGGAGAACAGTAGTGCTGGTGGGGATTCTGTGACTGTTTCTAATTTGTAATCATCTGCAAATTTGGAAAGCTAGCGGCCCTTGACATTGGCCTTGACTTCAGAGAAGCAAATGCCAAAAAGACGTGATCCCATAAACGATCCCTGAGGGACTCTGTCATGATTGACTGGCCTCTTTGTAGAGGTTGACTCCCAAATTATTAAAGCCAGTCATCTTCTGCCTGCATTGTGACATCATCCTTGGAGAAGGTAAAATGCTGCTCAGCGCTAGGTTTATGCCAGGCTGGGGCACACATTCTGAGAACTCCGTGATGTCTCTCTTCATATAGTCTAAGGAGGAACATCTCACATGGACTATGATGGAGTCATAATGGTACTTGTGGCCCAATGACCTGAGTGCATGTGTAATGTGATGGATCCTGGCTCCTGATAAGCAACTGACCATGACTTCTTCTTTACTCAACCTGGTGAGAGTGCCATCAGTGTGTCTCACAATGATGTCTCCAGTGACCAGAATGTTGGATTGTTGCACATTTCTGAAATGGATGTAAATGCTTTTGCCTATTGAATTTTGCACTTGAGTAGTGAATTTATGGGAATCCATACCTCAAAAAATAATGTGATTACAGTCAGAGAAACTATTGTAATCATTTGGATCACTAATTTCAGAGTAACCCCATAGAAGGGTCTGTGATGCTTAAAATGAAAGACTTTTTCTTACATGAGCACTTTACTCACCTTTAGAAAATGTCTTTTCTGACATCTCCTTCTGTGGAATGATTAACATGTTGCTTTTTTGGGGTAAATATAATTACCGGTTCATGAATGATAGAATCTTGGAAAAGTAAATGATCAAAACACCATGCTACTATGGTATGCTTTATCGATGAGTAGAATACAGCAGTATCTGTACTTTTAAATTAACATAACAGTGTAGCCATAGCAAACGTAATAAATACATGTTCTGTAGTGGAATTTGTATTTTGTTAATCAAGTCATTTTTTTGCTAACTTTGATACAGTCAACCTGCTCCATCCAATTGGTTTGAACATGATGATTTTATAACTTAGCCCACAGCTGTGTAGTGTTAGAGTTGATTAAGTAACAGGTACAGAAAGCTAAACTTCAGCCTGATATATTGAGGATAGGGGATTTGCCCCCCCACACACCTTAGAATCATGAATATATTAAAGCCCGTTCAGTGAGATGGGCTTGCAGTAATAGGGTTTGGTGAAAAGTGACTCTTCTGACTCTCTAACCTTTTTAGTGCTGTAATTATAAATAAGTCAGATAAGAGCACATGTTGTTCCTACACATTAGGTTTTGTTGCAGGTATTGATTACACATGATACATTCGGTTTCCTCCCACATTGCAAAGACATGCAGTAGGTGGACTGGAATAAATTGGCCCTAGGTGTGAGTGTGTGTGTGTGTGTGTGCCTTCTGTGGAAGGTTGGGTGCTGGGCTGGCAACTCAACACTGTAAAACTCCACTGCCAATCATGAGCAGACAGATGATCCGCTGTGGCGACCCCTAACCGGGAAAAAGCCGAAAGAAGAAGAATATCTAAATGTAACAAACTGCAGCAAATAAATAATTTTTTCCTTATTAAATTTGAGTGATACACAGAATAATGAGCAAATATGTTACATTTTCATTTTCCTTGCTTGTTGTATAGGTTCACCTTCAAGAAATGTGAGGTCCGTTTCACCATCTTCAGCTGCTAGATCTCCGCAGAAGGTACAGCTTTCTTTAGTTCTGACTTTTTATGTAATAGAGGAGTCTGCTGTTCACTTTGGACCATGTGATTCATAACTTTGCTAGGCTTCTGTGTTTTGTAAACTACTTTTTATGTAGCTTCACAAAACTGAGTATTAGAATAATTTTGAAAATGTTATTTTAAGCGACGTCAGCCATGGTGGTACACTGTCTGAAATGGCAGTAAAGTCGGTGAAGACGCATCTGTTGTTAATGAAGCAAGATAAATATATTTGGCAAATGAAATTGCTCCAAAGTTTCCTAACCAAGGAGATAGCTGGTTTAAAGATGGTAAGCTACCATGAAAGATTCTAAGTGCTGACCCTTTACTTTGTGTCTTGTATGCCTTTACTTAATGGGAGAACAGTACCGTGCATTCCAGCCCAATAGGTAGCCAAGCTCTTTGATCACCTGCATCTCAGCAAATCAGATAGCTATGATAATACCAGAACAAGAGATCTAAATCTCTACCAACAGATAAATAAAAACTCAGTGGAGGGACAGATGTATTATTCATTGCTATTTCATCTCTGGAGCAGATATCCCATGGAACTTCGCCTGGATGATTGGATAGGATCTTATAAAGTTGCCCCAGGAATAACCTGCTTAGCCCTTTTTGAGAAGGGGATATAGCTTAAGGGTGGGTTGTTAGTAAGGTGAATATGATCCTTCGACCCAACCTCCTTGCAACTCCTATCAGCTTATGAATTTATTAAAATTGTGTTATGTCACATGTAGTAAAAGCAACTGGGATTTGACATGTAATAGTGATGTTTTAGAGCATGGGAATCACATGAAATACAAGGCAACTGAGTATTGTGAATATTTATGCCTTGGCAGTACTTTGTCTTAGACTGGGCCTCCTTTTTCAAAGAGAGCTAGACCAGTCAAGCCGGGGTGAATTTGTGAATACCTCTCCAATTGTTCAGTTCACATTTTAAGGAAAATAATGTATCACACTGCCTGATTTGTAGTAGGAATTTGTTTCAGAGGTAGGAAAGGTGTTGTGTAATGATCTTCTCTCCACCATGTTTTATTTATTTGCTGCTGAAAATTTAGATCTCTGATTCTGGTATTTGTGGGACTATTTGAATGATGGAGAAACCATTTCCAGGCATACTTGTCCCCTCAGAAGTGTACAAGATACTGAAAAAGGGACAGTGTTTTCCAGTTATTTTTTGCTGGAAGCTTAGGTTATTTAAGCTAGTGACCTTCTTAGCTAGAAACCTTTGGGTTCCTTCTAGTTGTATGATATGTCCAGTGAGGTACATTCCAAAGGTGGCATTGCTTTCAATAACTGGCCTAGTCAGTGCTGAATATAAGGGGTCAATGAACTCTTGATATCTGTGTGATATTCTTTTTGAAATTAGCTGTGCTAAGTATGGGGACTTTATGACTACATTTTGTTACATGATGACCAAGGAGAGGGAATTATTCGACCCAAGTTCCAAGGTCTTTAATAACAGTCTCATTTGGAAGTTGAGCATTGTCTGTATTGTTTGCTTGGGGGAGGGGCTGTTTACCAACTGTAACAATATTGTGCTTTTTAGCATTTAATTTGAGTTAATTTTAGTACAACAGCTATTAATGAGTGTAAGGTCTTGGCGAAGGGCTGTGGCATGAGAGGAGGACTTGACTGTGACTCCCAGTTTACAGTAGTCTGGAAACTTGGTTAACTAGATGTCTTGGTTCATGGTCAGGAAATTAGAAATGTAAATGCCAAACAGAAGATGTGCCAGCGATGAGCCTTGTGGGGCACCACTTGTCACATTCACACACTCTGATACCTACCCACTCCATGTGGTGTCCGTCTTTTAGCCAGTTTGCAGTTCATCTTTCTATATAGGGATCTATTTGTAATACATTAAGCATAGCAGCTATGCTGGCTAGGGGGATAATGGTGTCAGATGCATTGGCCGAGTCAAAATACGCTGTGTAGAAAGCATGACAATTGTCAACACTCTCTGTAACACTTTCAAAAAAGTTAAGCAGTTTCATTACACATGATCAACCCTTGACATAGCCAAACTGCTGAGTGTCCAGCTAATGAATAGCTTTGTTTATCAGCTCAGTTATAATATGTTACATGGCTTTGCAAGTAGCACTCATCAAGCTGATTTGCCTATAATTCTTGGGTCAGTGGTGGCCACTCTTTTGGAGTGGCATCACTACTGCTGTGTTCCAAACTGCAGAGACAAAGCCAGTGTCTAAACTCAGGATAAATAGTTTAAGAAGTGGCTGTGCCAGGCTTGGTTTAGCATAGTTTAGTAAACAGCCAAGTATATTGTCAGGTTCCATCGAGGTAGTATTTTTAGACTTGGAGAGTACCTTCAGTATTTGTTCATTAGTGATCATGAGGGATCTGAGTAATTTAGGAGTAAGTTGGCTATGGATAGTTATCCATTAGGTAAAAATGACAGTGAATTTGTTTGCTAATGTATTGGCAATGGCTACTGGATCAGAGTAGGTGGTGACATGAATAAGTTCAGAGCACTGCTGGGTGTTACTTCTTTGTTTCTTAACATAGTTAAACAAAGATTTGCAATTATCCTTAGCTTCAGATTCTAATTTAAGTTCATGGGCTGCTTTAATAGTATTTTTCATGTCTTAGTCAATTTCTTAATGTTATCCTTGACCTATTGTATACTTTTTTTCTTTTATTGTGGAGTATATTTATGTTGGTGCACTACCAGGGTAGTTTGCTTCTAAATGTTTGATTATATTTGGATCTGGTTGGGACTGCCAGTTCTATACATTTATCTAACTAGGCATAGAATTCCTTTGTGAAACTACCTGCCATGGCAACATGTGAGGTGGTGCTGCTAGAAGTGATTTTTGAAACTTAAAGTATTTGTTAAGATTAGTACATTAAGATCCTTGAATTCTGTGGTATTGGTTTCAGAGAGTTTAGAGATTTGGAATGTGAAGGTAACTAGTTTGTGATCTGACTTAACAGGGGAAAGAGATACCAGGGGAATAATGCACAGAGAAGTTGTATTCATAAGTACTGGGTCAAGAATATTATGCCTCTAGTGGGCTTATTAACACTTTGGTGTAGAGAATTTTACTTTGTTAAATCTAAGACCATTTGCACAAATCCTACACTGAACGTATAGGTACTCTAGTTTATTGAGAGATTGCTAGTCTCACAAAATAATTAAGTTCTTGTTTATGAGTTCATCAATATATTTAGGAGCCTTACATGATATTTGGGGACGTAGTAGGTTCCTGCAACAGGCTATAAACTGATAGCTGGTCCTGTTTAGTAAGAGGTGGAGATCAGTGAGTTTAGTTTGTGGGTTTCTAAGGATCTGTCTATATATGGTCCCCTAAGAAATATGATGATGCCTCCACAATTGCCATTATGTCTGAAGGCATGGTAGGCACAAATCTCAGGTATGGAGGGAGTGCATTCTGAACCCTTAAACTAACTTTCAGTAATTTCATAGGAACGGATAGTCTGTAGTGGGCACTTCTATCACTGAGCAAAGCAAATTTAAAGTGATCCTGTTTTGGACTTGATATGTTAGTTATATGTTAGTTATGTTGGTGGTACAAATTAGCTGGGCTCTGCCTAAAAAAAGGCTCTAAATGGGTAGTAATGGCTTTAGCCAATATGTGTGAGCCTTAGAATGAGAGGCAGGCCACCCTTCTCAAAGTATGTAGGATTGTCGAGCATCTCTTCCCATGATGACACATACTGGATACTTCTGGAGTGATCCCATCTAGTTTACTGATTGCCTATTCTTTCTACTGAGGCATCATTCTTGGAGAAGGAAGGATTCCTATCAAGTCCAGAATTTTGCCTGCATTTGTGACATGCCTGGAGAGTTCTGACATGTCTCTCTGCATATCCCTCATAGATTTGTATCATGAGGAGAAAGGGTCTTAAGAGCCCTTGAGGTAGCAGAGATACAGGTACCTGAAAGACAATTCACTGTTACCCTGTCTTTGTCCATCCTAGTTAAGAAAGAGCCTTATTGTGAAGTCACCGATCACTAAAACAAATGTTTTCTATTTGCAGAGTGGTCTTGTGTACTGGATTTGAAATAAATTAACTTGAGGTAACTCTTTGTTGAAAGTGTGCCTGGAGGTGATGTGATACTAGATTTTTACTGATATCACATTGTCATGGGTCTAGGAGGCTTTGGCAATTATTTTTTTATAGCCTCAGCATAAGACATTTCAGTGTATGGTGGTGGTTGTGTGTGGTGTTCACAGTGTGTGTTGTTCACAGCCTTTGATTTTTTTTTTTTATGAGAGTGAGGCATCTGTATTTAATAGATGTTAACATATTTCACAATTAGAATGTCTTGTGTTGAGTAGGAGTTCATTATTTCTGAGCATAAGGCAGTTACTACCCTGACTAAGGATACCAAGTACTATGAAGCTGACATAAGGGAGATAAGCAGGCAGACCTTCCATCTTGGTACTGGACTGGACTATACAATAAACAGGCAGAAGATATGAAGGCGAGGATAACTCAACCTTTAGCAGTCCAAGGAGAGGAACTTTCAATTTAATCTTCTAGTCTAGTGCTAACTGCTAATTAGTATGAACTGATAAGATGAGACTAGGAGGAGCTTTCAAAGACAATTTGTGGTAAGGATGTGTAAAGAGCTAACATTAATATTGGTTAGCTTGGTGGACACCCTTTAGTCAGGATCTATGGAAAACAATGGGTCAGAAAAAGTATTTAAACAGCTAAAAGGGACTGACTTTGCAAAATGAAAGTTTTGTATGCAGTGACATCAACTAATGAAAGAGGAGAAAGAAGGAATTTATGATCAAATTAGCATAAGGTACAGAAAGCAAGAAGCAAACTGGCTTTAAGAACTCAATAATGACCAGAGTAGAAGACCAGGATTTTTTTTCAGCCACTTAGTTCTTTTGCCAGATAGCTTGAGACTAGCAGAAATAGAAGTTGAATGCCTACTTTTTTGGCCCCAGACCACAATGGCAATTAACTGAAGGCCTAGCCATACTTCAAAACAATGCAAACTTACGCAACTCATTCTGTTTTTTAAATTCTGTCACAAAAAGACAACTATGATTTAATTTCAAAGATCAGACCACTTAAAATGGAAAAATCAATACAGGATTTGCTGAAAAAAGGCATAAAAGCTGCCAGCACTTTTCCAGATGTTGTAAGATTTTCAACCCCCCCCCCCCCGTTTACAACACACTGGTGGTATGGTGATATGTAGTCTTTTAGCCATAGTTGGTTAATACTGTTCTATTAAGTAAATCCCACAGATCTCCCAACCAAGAGGTTAAACTGTCAAACCAGAAAATAAACACATCTTGAAATACATTATAGAAACTTTGGGTATATTTTTGTAGTGCTTGCCGTACATCACCAGAATGCAAACCACCCCTTTCCATTTTCTTTTAAACTGGCACTCCCATACTTTTCACCAGCTATTTTTTGTCACTTACTTATATCGCTGTACAACGGCCTTATCAGTAACTAACACATCTGTATAAGTTAATGTTCCTACTTCTTTTCTCCAGCTCACAACCTCTCTTATATCTGTCCCCATAGCTCTTTCTGTATCTCAATTGCATCCAGTGGCTTTTTTCCATCCTACTGTTTTAAATCTGATACCTTTTCTTATGCCATCCTATTTTCTACACACACACTTTCAAAGAAAGAAATTATAGCCTTCCAGATAGTCTCTGCAATACACAATATTTTAGGAACAAGGTCCTTCCCACTTTGTTTGCCTTTGCTACACTTGGGCTCATTCCGCTCCCCTACCCTACCTCCATTCCCAACCACCTCCACACTCCTGACCTTTAACCTTAATAGGACACTACTTTACTCACCATCATCAAACTACAACTCAGCTTGTCTTTCACTCCAGCCTCATTTACATCCACACCACTCTCCCTCCATCACATAGTAATCTATATTCTCAAGTCTTCTCAGTCAGAACTCCCCATCCATTCTCCCTACACCATATACACCAGCTACAAACAAAATAATACCAAACACCATCCCCCCGTTAACACCTCTGAAACATAACTATAAGGAATCTCACTATTTACCTCTCCTCTTCACAGGACAAAATGCTGTCCCCACCCTATATAATAGTTACAAACCTCATTATTACAGCACACTTAACCTCCTACCATTACACATTTAGCCCAAAGTCTCTAACAAAATCCCCCACCTGCCCAATTCCTACTCAAGAGAAACCATCTTTACTACTAGTATCACCATCACTTTATACCCTCTTAAATTTTGACCTTGCATCATTCATAGTACCTGTGTACCAATTAAATACCCCCATTTCCACAAAATACAACAGTTTTATATCAAAATACCTTAAAATTATTGTTCAAATAGCTTCTCAAAATTATACTCAGTGGCAACATACACCCAATTCCCAGCCCTGCAAACAAAGAAACACCCCCAGCAAACATGCAAATAACATTCTGAATTTCCATAGGAAACCCACAGACCTCCTTATACTTAACATCAACATTAGAAGCATAGTGATTAAAATGTCTGAACTACAAGCCACACTGGCCCTATACTTCCCAGACATAGTTCTTCTCACAGAGACTTGGCTAAGACCACAAATCAATGAAAATTAATCGGTTCTTTCTAGGTATAACATTCTTAAACAAGACAGGACATCCAAAAGAGGTGGAGGTATTGCATTACTCTTCAAAAACAACCTGGCCATTGATATGATAGACAACCACCCACCAAATTTCAATAATGGAGAAACAATATTCACTAAGCTGAAAATCAGTTCAAAAAAGCACTTAAATATAATCAGTAACTATATACCCCTGCCCCCCGGTAACAACATTAGTACAGTGGAATCCATCCTAGAATGGACATCCCAAAACTTCCTCCAAGAAACAATCATAATGAGAGACTTAAATATCAAACGGTCTTCCTGTTACTCCCCTCATCTCACCTACATGGTTTCACTCAATTAATCAAAATCACAACCCAAATAGATAAAGCAACTAAAAAGGAGTCCATCCTAGATTGGATCCTCACTAACCAGCCAGCTCAGTCCTACCACTCTGGTTCCCTCCCAGACACCCTCAGTGATTACTTTCCCACCTTTGTAATATGACACCAGGTAAACACAATAAAGTCCACCAGCTTTGAACAAATTTTCCAAAGAATTTCAAAACCCAAGACTTTATATCTGCAATAAATCAATGCAATTTGAGGCCACTCTCAATTCACCCCCTGGATAGTGCTGTTGAATACTTTCCTTTCCTTAGCACTCTAAATCAACTCAACCCCATCAGAACTATTAGACCTAAATTTAACTATGCCCCTTGACTTACCAAAGATTCACGACTACTTTTAAAAAAAAGGGATAAAGCATGGGAATCATGGTATTACAATAAAATGCAAAATAATACACAGGCATTCCTGGAATTAAGGAACAAAACCAAAAAGCAAATCAGGACAGACAAATTAAAACCCACTAGTCTGACATCCAATCAAAACACAAATGTTTTGGGTTGCCATCAATAAACTCCTGCAACCAGGAAAAAACAGTACATCACCCCCAAACATCGATACCACTACCAATAATATTGCCACCCAATTCAACCAACACTTCAGCAAATCCATTCTACCTCTCACTAGCAATACTACTGCTGCTACACAACTGAACCGGTCATCCTCACCCATAAACCAAAACTGCTTCTCATTACAACTTGGCCATACTAGCATAATTTACAAATATCTGAATAAATGTAAACCCACAACCCTGGCTGCTGATAAATTACCTGCAGAATACCTCAAGATTGCAGCCAAAGCCATCTCCTAACCAGTCTCCCTATTAATTAATTGTTCTCTGTTAGAACAACATGTCCCATCACTATGGAAAATTTCATATATAATACCACTTCAAAAATGGGGCAACTCATTGGAGCTATCTAACTACTTGACCAATTGCCATTCTATCTCCCCTGTCAAAAATCTTTGAAAAATGCATACATTTCCAAATAAGTAACTAGCTTCTTACTAATAAACTGCTGTCCAACACCCAACATGGATGCTGTCCTAATCACAGTACTACCACAGCCCATATTAGCTTTTCTAGTACTATTAATTAACTCTGGAACAATGGCAGCCTTGTTTCCACTGTGTGCCGCTTAACCTCTTAGTGCAAGAAATCTGAACAAAGCCTGACACAATGGGGGACAAAGGCCCAAAAATAGGGACAGATTTTAAATATTCTAATAAACTATGTTAACATGCATTTTCCAAAGGATATGAAGTCTGAAACTCAAATCGATGTGATTGTTTAGTAAATTCATTCTTTGCCTCATCCCAATGTGATTTGCCAGAAAACCACAAATTTCATGAGGAAAAGACCAGAAATATGAACAAAAAATCTGGACGTTCTGAGAAAATTTGTACAGTTGAGAGCTATGCTGCATTGTCTTCCTAGATCCCTCCAAGGCCTTTAGTACAGTCTTCCATGCCAAATTACTTACTGCACTATCTGAACTTAATCTAAGTCACTTCACTCTAGCCTGGTTTCAAGACTATCTACCTAACTGCCAACAGGCAGTAAAATGGCAAAATTCCTTTTCTTCCCTCCTACCTGTAACCTTAGGCATCCCCAAGGATCCATCCTTGGCCCTCATCTCTTCACCATATTTACCAATAAACTTCACAAAGCTAGCCTGCATGCAACTCTGGTCCAATTACACTGATGACTCCACCCTATTCTATTCCACCCCTTCACTCCCTGAACCCAGAAATTGACCCAAGAATGATTTGCCACTGTTGAAACGTGGTTAGACAACTCTCAACTAATACTTAACCCCCAAAAACCCAGCTAATGATATTCCATCCTGCAAAAGCCATAGACCCCATTCCTCCATTCACAATATACTCAGCTAACAACACCCCTCTCACACCTGTCCCACATACCAAACTACTAGGAGTTATCATAGATCACAACATGAAATTCAATATGCATATCACACGTATGATAAAAAAGTCCATAAAATAGTCAGGATGCAAAAAATACCTCACCAACTACAGTAAAGCTACCACGCTAGAATCCACATAGTCTCCATACTTCTCTATGACTCCCCATACTCACCAACCTACATAAATCAGACTTAACCAAACTCAGCACTTGCTACAATAAAATAGCAACGTTTGCTACTGACTCACCCTACAGTACACATCACTTCCTAGCACTCAAGCAAATTTCCTGGCTAGAATTACCAAACCTGCTCAATTTTAACCAAATTGCAACAGCCCACGAAATCCTGTATAGTCTTGAAAAAACTCGTACATTACAAGGCCTGCTGAATATGTATTCTAACAAATGCCTACTAAGATCAACCAACAAAGCATTAGTTGATGTAACCAAATGTAAAAATAGTTCTTAGGACTCCCTCTACTCTTCCTCTGTCACAAAAACATGGAACACCACACCCCTAGAAATTAGGACCACAGAGAAGCAAAAAAACTTCAAAAAACTCCTCTGGTCCCATTTAAATAAGTCTTGGATATGTAACTGTTCAGACGCCGGGTAGCTGCCCTTAATGGATCTATAAGATACTCTCTGCATAATAATATTCAGTTGTACTCATTCTACATAGTAATTCTACATAATAATACTCTCTTCATATTAGTACTCAGCTGCACTCAGTCACTATCAACCCTTCACTACCTCCCTCCATTACGTGATACAAGCTGTCTTACTGCTACTGCAGAACTATATTACAAAGTTACAAACACATGTGTCTGGAGCATTTCTCCCCAGGCCTCTGCTGAAAATTGGCTTTGTTCCAAGTTGGACTTTCCCAATAAACAAATGTTAAATAAAATAAAATAAATAAAATAGATTCCTATGAGAGAGTGCAGTCTTATCTCTTTGTGTATTAAATGAGACTGCATTGTATCATTCTTCTGTAAGAAAGTTACAAATGTAGTATTATAAAGAATGTTTATCCTATGCTGATGTTACTTAGTAACCATACATCACCTCCTTTCCTTTGTTCTGTACTTACATTTTTTTTGTGTCTGTTGTATTTATTGTACTAACCATTATATTAATGTAACCATTTAACTGAATGGAATGTCCAACAACAGTATTGTATGTTTTTTCCTGTGCTCTTGTACTTTAGTGAATATTTATCCTTTGCAGATTTTACTTTGTTCTGTACTTAAATAACTTGTGTTACGTTTACTGTACTAACCATTATGGAGCTTTTCTCCCTGGGCTTCTTGTCCATTTGGACTCTCTCTGTGAACAGATGTAAAATAACTAAACTAAATAAATAAATCACAAACAAAAAAGCAGTGATTTAAAACAGTCAGAGGATTTTCTGTTATACAGCATTTTATATGGGGCAAGAGTCGCATGTGGCCTTATAATTACTTATATGATGTTGCCTGCTGTCTTCCTGAAGAAAAAGAGAAACTTTTTATCTCTTGTCAAGGGGATTGTTAAGTCTTGTGAAAATTATTCTCCAATTGATGTAATATTTGTTTCCAGGTGTTCAATTATGCTCCCGTTTTGCAGCATGCAAATGAATTGCAACATGCAAATGTAGCCATGTATATTCGTTTCAGGTTTGCTAACAATTGAATACGTTGACATTTTAATGACCTACACAAGTAATTGGAATTTGTAAGTGACAACATAAATGTGAATAATTCTACCGCCTCGCAATTTTCTTCATTGGCATATTTCACATAGGCTGTCATAACAGGTTTCATCTGAAATAATAACAGTTTAAAAGATTCATAGCACACACAATGCCGTTCTCCACTTCTCAGATTATGCTGTTCATTTTTGTCTATAAGTTATGGATATATCAAAGTAATAATTGCTTATGAATCATTTTATTCAGATTGTATTCTTTTGTTTCCTGTTGTCAGATTTAAGTAATATTTTTCTTTTTTATCAGTAGTTACTGTTACTTGTTATGGGAATGATGTTTTGTCTTCCTGGAAATTTTAAGATCTAGTATGGTTTCACAGATTTTGGTCATACAGGCAGATGTCATAAAATTAGAGCCCATTAATGTAGAAAAGGATACCGCATCTTGCTTTTGAAATACCCTTTAGCTTCAGCACTGATTGTTTTGAAATGGTAGGTCATGGGTATTCAAATGATTTATTCCACTTTTTACATACAAATAAATACTGTCAATTTTGTTATTTTGACTGATTTCTTTGTACAAATTCTTACAATGATCCTAAACACTTCATAATATTCCAGCTATGGGGAAATCTATGGTCAGGCTATAATGGTTCTGCATCAGCTGTTTGCAATCCTTACATAGCTTATTATTGGATGAACTTAAGGATTTAATATAAAAGCTGTAATGAAAATGTCACAGAAAATTAAAACAAAAGCTGACTTGTACCCTAGGCATGTGTTCTGCAGAAATTCACTTTAAAAAATCACTTTTGAAAACTCTGTTTGATTTAGTTAGCTTAATGTATAAAAGTGTAAATGCACTTAATTTAACATTTTCATACCATTAAAGTTTAAAATATTAAAGTTGTTAGTGGAGCAGGATTTGGGGTTCTACCAGCAGTGTCAGCAGAAAGAGTACTGCAGAAATGACTGTGTTACTTTTGGCTTGATGCTTTCTTGGTCCAGGACGTAGCATGTAAGTGCCTAAACAAAAAAGTCAGAGTAGTCCCCTGTTGCTCACTATGCATGGAAATATGCACATAGCAACTATAAAGATGGCAGGAGCCATAACGATAAAAAAGTGGACCGTTGAGAATAAGGAATAAATTATATATTGTTATTATTGAGCAAGAAACAGAATTTCCAGACAAAGGACATGCAGAAAGATTAAAAGAGATAGTAAAGGAAAGAAAAATACCTGCACAAGAAAAACTGTTAAATGTTTCAAAGGAAACATTGTATTCAAGTGTAACAGATTTATGAAAACCATTCTACTGACAAAGGATCTTTGGGCCTCTGGGAAAAAACAAACAGAAGAAATGCTAAAATATAAAGAATGTAATCCAGAGATTTTTGAAAGATGTAAAAATGAAACACGGAAAGAAAACGATATCTGGTATAGTGCAGTATTTATGCAAAGGAGAAAGCTAACCTAATCAATACAAAAAAGCTATATGAAGAGAAACATGGACAAAGGAACCTAGATGTGGAACATTTTACAGTGGAAATGATAAGATCAAGGGAGGGGGAATGTAGAAACAAGGATTAGTAAGGTAGAAATTAAACAAATACAATCTGGAGTAATGGATTAACTGCATGTGAGGAATTTAGTATGGAGAACTCAACACAGACATTGTTGCAGCTTGATGGAATTAAGGGTCCACAGATTAAGGAGCAACAGGTGGAGCAGGAGACAATTTAAAACATGTTGATGTTCTGTTGCCTTCTATAGGAAACTGGTATGGAAGTTCACTTGGATGCGCACAGCAAGGGAAAGAGCAGGAAAGAGTAGCAACTCTGACCCAGACAATGTTGCAGAGTGATGGGCCAAATGGTTCCCATATGAAGGAGCAACAGATGAAGCTGGATACATCTAAAGAGGATATGTCATAGGTAGATTTTCAGGAACTTTCTGTAGCTTTATCACTGGGTCTTGTTTTGATGAATGTTATACACATCTGCAAAACAAAACAAACAGCATCAGAACTACTAAAATGAAGTACCTACATTTTGCTTGCAATATAAACAGGACTTGTTGAAGAGACAGATATGTTTTTTAGAGAACTCACATTTTCTGGAACAGGCTTCCAACCCATATGAAACAGATTTCCTCCCAAACCCTATTTAAGCTTAGGTTGGACCAGTGGATGGGTAATCGGAAATTCAACCCTAGTCTATCCCTGTGTCTCCCTACCTATGAATCAAATATAAATGAACTTTGTGGGTTACATTCGGGTTACACAGCTAGGCTTTAAGGGCCCTAGTGGTCATTAGCCTGGTATACACCTATGAACCTACAAATATATAAGGAAACAGAGAGCAAAAAAGCTACTTTTACCCCAGAAGGAAATGATTTAAGTGAAGATCTGCTTGTTTTAATACAGATGAACAGACATATTAAGATATATGAAAGAAATAGGTTACATAAAGTTAAAAAGACCCATAATGTGAGAAGATCAACACCATAGCAAGTACAAGTATGATTCAGTCATTGTCCATGCGGGTGTGAATGACCTGAGACGTACCTCCCTGGACTACATGAAAAGAGACATTGAGGAGCTCTCCGATTATGTAGCCCAGACTGGTATGACCCTGACCCTGAGCAGCATCCTGCCTTCACCAAGAATGATGCCTCAGTACAAAGATAAAATGATCAGTTTTAACAATTGGCTTAATCACTGGTGTCATTCTAGGGGGATCCAATGTCTGTCAGCCTGGGATGACATGCTGGACAAGCCACGTTGCGCAAGGGATGGCTTGCACCTGTCACCACTGGGCTTCGGATACTGGCCAAGGCTCTTGCCACCCCATAGTGCCTTTTTAGGCAATGCTCAAAGGACAAATCAACCTCCATAAAAAACAAACATGGAAAAAAATTAAGGGTAATGCTGCTCAACGCCAGAAGTCTAAATCTCAAGATGCAGGCACTCGAAGCACTTCTCAGTATGGAGAACATTGATGTCTGTGCAGTAACTGAAACCTGGTTCAAGGCTCCTGAGAGCACTCCAGCGCTACCAGGCTATACCTCATATCATGCGTTTCGGCCCCAAGTTCCAGGCCGAACCACAAAGGGAGGAGGAGTGTCCATTTTCATAAAGGACACCTACACCTCTCGATTGGTGGCTACCCATGAAGCATCAGAAACCATACAAGTTTTACTCACCATAGGAAAAACTGCCATACAACTAGTCGCATGTTATAGAACACCCTCCCAATCCCAGGAATCCCATCAAGCATTCCTGAAAACACTGGAGGATATGAATGTCACACCAAACACCATCATATTGGGTGACTTCAACTACCCCAACATAGACTGGGCCCACTATTCTAGCCCTAACACCCTAGCCCAAAGATTCCTGGAATTCATAAACTCAAATGCTATGGAGCAACTGGTCACGTCTCCTACGAGGAGAGATAATATACTTGACATGATTATCACAAACATGGGGTCCAAATGCTCCGCACCGGATATAAACCCCTCACTAGTAAGATCTGATCATAAACTGATCACGTTGGATGTACATATCCCACCCCCACCCCCAGAACAAAAGACTACAGTGAAAAACTTTTCAAAAGCTGACTTTGCGCTCCTTAAGTCAGAAATGATATCCTTTAAGCCTACTGGGTTAATGGAAACCACATCCCAAAATGCTGAATCCTTCACAAAAGCCTTCTACGGACATCTCCAAGAATGCATGGATCAAGCAATCCCAACTAAAACCAAGGCCCTCTCCACCAAGGGAAAACGCCCGGTTTGGTGGACCCCGGCTATAAACAAACTGTACAACAAAAGAAAGAAGCTACTGCAGGACAAAGCCAAATCCCACAAGGGGAAGGCTTCCCTGATCAGCACAAGTAAAAAACTACGTTCTCTCATAAAAACATCTAAAGCAAACTTTGAGAAAAAGATTGCCAAGGATACCAAAGACAATCACAAGGCCTTCTTCAATTATGTCAGAACCTTGGGAGGAAATTCTCAGATATGCTCTGAGTTAGTACACAATGACAAAAAATTCACTGACCCTACCGACATTGCCAATATTCTGGCAGATAGGTTCAGTGCAAATTTCTCCCCTCCCTCACCCCCTAAAGATGAAGTAATTATCCCTGCTGAATGTAACATACCTGTCATCACAGACATACAGGTGAAATCAGCACTCAACAAGGCAAAAAACACAGCATCTATGGGACCCGATGGTATCCCCGGTTGCGTGTTACGTGAACTTCAAGATGAACTAAACCCGCCCCTAAGAACGCTATTCAATCTTAGCCTCACTACAGGATATGTACCTGAACACTGGCGCACAGCAACAGTGATCCCACTCCACAAAGGGGGAAATTCTACTGACCCTGGTAACTACCGGCCCATAAGTTTGACCAGCCTGGTCTGTAAGGCTATGGAAAGAATCATCATGGAACTCATAAATGGCGACATTGGGGATCTGCAGACCCTTGATCCCACCCAGTTCGGTTTTGTAAAAGGCAGATCCTGCCTCTTAAACCTGGGTGACTTCTTCGAGACAGTCACTAGTGCCATCGACGAGGGCAAGGCTGTCCACACTGCCTACTTGGACTTGGCTAAGGCCTTTGACATGATACCACACTCTGGCATCATTGACAAGCTCAGCAGCCTAAATGTAAATCCATATGTCACAAGATGGGTGGCAAACTGGCTAAAAAACAGAACCCATAAGGTTAAAATTGCTGGAGCCATGTCAGACTCAAAACCAGTCACGAGTGGTGTCCTACAGGGCTCAGTCTTGGGTCCACTCTTATTCGGCATTTACTTCTCAGATGTGAAAGCAAATATGGGAGGATTATGGCTGACAAAGTTTGCAGATGACTGCAAACTGGGTGCCATAGTTGATTCACCTGCTGACACACACATCCTACAGAAAGGTCTCACTGAAACGGACAACTGGTGCCGGAATCATGGCCTCAAACTTAACGCCAAAAATGTATAGTCATCCCTTTGGGAAAAACAAAGTACCCACAAATTATCACGTAGACAATAACCCACTGAATACGGAAGAAGTAATCAGAGACCTGGGGACTCAAGTCGATAGTGACCTCTCCTTTGACAACCATGTTGCCAAAGTGGTCAGAAAGACATTCTACCTTGCCCATCTCATCATGAAGGGATTCTCATCCAGATCAAAGGAGGTCATTGTACCTCTATATTCCTCCCTTGTCAGGCCCATGATTGAATATAATGCTCCATTTGGGATGTATCTCACCCGGCACATGCAACAACTGGAAAGACCCCAGAAGTACCTCACCAAGAGGATCATAGGTCTCAAACATGTGCCTTATCCAGCTAGATTAAAGAAACTCCAGCTCTATTCAGTAGCATACCGCCTGCTCAGAGGTGATTTGTGCCTAACATATAGGGCCATGTCCAACCAGGAATTGATGGACATGCTCCATCTCAAAAAATCCAAATCCACCAGAACCATGCGAGCTAAAGATTTCAACCTCTGCACAAATATGAATAGGACATGCTGGAGGGATAGATTCATAACACAGAGGTTACCCATACTCTGGAGCAAAATCCCAGTTCATGTGAGACAGAGCCCTTCATTGGCACTGTTCAAGAAAAATCTCGATGCATGGATGGGAGATCGCAAGTTTACCCCGGGAGTCACCTCAGTGTCACGACTAGACAGAGGTATAGTTTACTAAATAATGGGGTCCCACATGTGTCACTACTAGAGAGGCGCAACTATATAGTATGGGGTGGCGTAAGCCACATCACTGTTGGCTAGGCTTATAAATGCCCCCGGGCAGATAGCCTAGTACACTACTATGAAACTATGAAACTATAATCAAGACTACCAACAGAAATTCATGTGATACAACAGAAATAAATAGAATATATCAATATGCAGCTAAACTAATAATCTATAAAGTGCTACCACAAAAATGTAGAGTAACAAAGAAAGAAAGGAAACAACATGCCACTATGAAAGGATCAAAAAAGAAAACAATAAAGCAATTAGAGAAGAAGTATAACTGTTAGCATTATAGAAAAGGGAACAGATCATTAAAACACTTAGAAAGATAGATGTGATAAAAACAGTGCATGGTATAAGAACACACCAAGATTTCATATACTATTGCCAATAATAAATTGAAAATAGTACAGGTAGAAACATTTAGAAGGTATGCTGATAAATATAAAGGAAATGTGCAAAATAAGAAATTCATTGATGACCCCAAATGATTTTGTAGAAAATTGAGAAACAAACCAAAAGGAATAGAAATAGGAACATTTTGGAGTAATATTTATGAATACCCCATTGAACATAACTATGCTGGATGGAGAGAAGAATTAAACAAAACAAGAAGGGGCTCTAATGTAGAGGATATGAAATGTGATGAAGTAACTGCAAGAGAAACTGAGACAAAATTAAGAAAATTTCCTAAATGGAAACCCCCCCCAGTCCAGATGCAGTACCTAAGTTTGAATTAAAAGCATTAATATCTTTACACAAATATTTAGCCCTGGGTAAGGATTACTTATGTACGCATCCAAAAACATACAACAACCTGGTTAATAACAGGAAAAGCCACACTACTCCTCAAAGTGAACCTGCATGTCATCTTAAAAACTATAGACCAATAATGTGCCTTCCAACAATATGCAAAATGCACACTGTAAAGCAGAACTGATTTAGCTGGAGATTATAGTCATTTAGAAAAAATCAGTCATGGCAATAGAACAAAATGATAACAGTAGAAAATATGTTGCTAAATAAAATCCACCCCCCCCAAGAATTGCACTTACACTTACCTAACCACACCCACAAACCAGTTCATCCAATCAGAACTTCCCACTCTTCTCCCCTTATTGTTATCCATTTAACATATTGACATTATCTGCTCTAACTGTCCCACCTAACAATCACACATTACCTTATATTTTCCTTATTCCTTCCCCTAGACCAGGGCTGTCCAACTTTAGGTAATCCGAGTGCGGCATTAAAAAATAAAGATTTATCCGATGGCCGCATTAAAAAGTAAAGATGTATCCTAGGGCCGCATCCATAATAATAAATACAGTACATATATTGAAATTACCTGGAGAGTCCTAGGGTGTTAGCTTTAGCAGCCACTTCAAAAATGTCATAAGAAAGAAAAGTCATGGTGCTTATAAAAGCTTTTTATTGGAACAGTAAACAAGATGCAGTAATTGTTTTTTAAGAACAAATTTCTTTCCATTAAAGGCCAGTTTTCTAGCTGTAGTAAAATATTAAACCTGCTGGGATTTAACCCTCATAACTCAGTTGTTAGCAGTGTCAATGTTTCCTTCTGCATGCTCACTCTTTTTGGCAGCCTCTGGCTCTGTGATTAAGAAATTCTTCACAGGTCTGAACCACTGGAACTTGTTAGATTCAAATGCACAAAAAATGAGTCATTTTTAGAAATTGAATGTCTGCCCTGGAGTGCTTATCTCACCTCTGTTTAAAGTTATGACCAACTCCTGTCTGTGTTTGTGACCACCATACCTCTCAACCTCTTCACTTCAATGAGAGCTCTGCGGTAGTCAGGCTTTGTTTACTAAAGCAGCTATATCAGTATTGATGCTTGTAGTTGCCAATTGCAGTAAATTTGCAAGAGAATTATCTGTCAATGAACATCTGTACTTTGATTTAATGAACTTCATCATTGAGAAAGTGCTTTTGCAGATATGTGCTGTCAAGCATTGAGCACATCTTGAGTCCAAACTTCCTCAATTTCGGGTACCTCTCTATTGGTAGTAATTTTTTTTAAAAAAATTTTCATTTTTCACTTCTGTTAGTATAAAAAGGGTAAGACTGCAAGTTGCACAAGTTCCAGCTGAAGGTCAGATCTTACATTTTCAATGGTGACAGTCAGGGATTGAGTAAAAATTGAAATATCTTCTTCAGTTTCCTTAAAATCACCAAATCGATTCTCAAAATCTGCAATGATCATGTCAATATACTTCACACGAGCTAAAATTGATATTTCCTCAAAATTCTTCATTTCTTCAAAATGTTCTTTGCAGTAGGAAAAAATAAAAAATGTTATTACCCAATGTTGATTTAAAAAGCTTCAGTTTCATTTTAAAGCCATTCAAATGACCATGTAAGTTGGCAGTGTTCTGTTGTTTGTCCTGCAGTTTTAAGTTCAGCTCATTCAAATGGTTGGTTATATCTGTTATAAATGCAAGATCTGATAAAAATATGGGATCTCGCATTAGATTTTCAAGTTTATTTGTGTCAGACTTCACATAATTTTTAAGAAATATGGGTATTTTGTTTCCGAATGGCAAAAAAGCGTTCCAGGCATTTTCCAGCAAACATCAGAATAAAGAAGCAAATCACCATATGCAGGATCCATTTCACTCAAGAAATCTCAAAACTTACAATGGCTTAGAGATCTGTTACCTCCTCATATAATATTAGTTATTTTTACAGCTACTTTCGTGGCATTGACTTGATATAGAAATCTTCCACAGAGTGCTTCTTGGTGAATTATGCAATGAATTGTAGGGCAGTTAATATTATTTTTGTTTCAATAGTCCACAAAAGCTGCTTTCCATCCCTGTCATAGCTTTGGCCCCATCTGTTATGATGCAGGAACATTTATCAAATCCTCCTTAGTTCATAACAGACTTTTGAACTGCTTCAAAAATATCAGTATCTTTAGTAGTCCCATGTAAATATATAAGACTGAGGAGTTCTTCATTAATAGTAAAGTCCTCTTGAAGAGTTCGAACAAAAATTAAAAGTTGACCTACATCTGCTTGATCAGTACTTTCATTTAGACGTAATAAAAAGTACTCACACTTTGCTATTAAATCAAACAGCTTTTTTGGAACATATACTGATCCATGTGTTGTATGTGTCTTGCAATGGTCTGTTGAGATAATGCCACTATTTCAAACTTCTCAGCTAATTTTGACTCATTAAATGGTTTTGCCATTTCAACTGCACATTTCTTCACTATCACACTGTCTCTAAAAGGCTTCTTTGCTTTTGCTAACTCCAATGCTACTTTTTATGAAGCGGCAAGGCTAGAATTTTGTTCAGTGCTAAGTTTTGCAAAAAACTGGTTTGGTGCATAGATTTCTTCTTATAATTTGTAATAATGGTGCATCTTAATTTTCCACTGTACATATCAAAGTTTTTACTGTGTAATGTACTGTAGTGTCGTTTCACATTATACTCTTTAGGCACTGGCAAAAGTTGCATGCAAAGAAGACATTGAATTTTCTTCCTGTTGTTTGTAATAAAATAGTATGGTTCCCATAGGCTTTGATACACTCACTTTTCATCTTCCATTTTTCTTTTCCTGTTAGGCATTTTTGTTTCAGGACAAGTAATAATAACACACAACCTCAATATGCTGAAGTAGCTGAACAAACCAGCAACACTAATTGCACTTGTTTCAGGATAAGTAATAATAAAACACAACCTCAATATGCTGAAGCTAAAGCAGCTGAACAAACCAACAACACTAATTGCCTGCACAGAAATGTAACCATGAGATTCACCCTGGACCATGCGCGTTGGAACAAAACAGCGTACAAAACTTAACACAAATGCCTTGCACATCTCTCTTCACTCTCTCTAATACAGTGAATATGCAAAATAATGACCTCTTAAATTCAACACTTTTCAGATACTAAACCTGACAATAACAAGTAATAAAGCAAACCCCAAGTACAAGCATGGATGTCTTTAAAAAGCATAATTGGATCTTCCCCTCCAGAGCTAAGTCAGATAAATTACTGTTAGGAAAATAAAGCACATTCCCCCAAACACAACTGATGCCATCCACTATCAATACTATGTTTTTAATTGGAAGCCTTACCTTACTGTAGGAGTCTCTAAGAAGCAGGGAGAATAATGTCCAAGAAATTAATTGCTATCCCAAGTGTCCTTTATTGTTTTACAGGCCCTGTCCCTCTCAGCCTTTTTAATTCTGCAAATAGTGCATGACAACACTCTACCCCAGCAAAAGCCACCAACCAGAATAATGTAGGTGTAAGGATGCCTGCATGCTTACTTAACTTCATAGTTTGGTGCTGTTATGTGAAAAGCTGAAGAGAGTCATACCTCTCAGAGCAAGAAATGTGGACAAAGCCATATAATGGGGATAAATTCAGAAAAAGAGGGACAATTTTTAATTATTTCTCTTGCAAACTTCAAAAGTTAAGTTTTGCATTAGCATGATTTTTCTGAAGGGCATGACATCTGAAACTCAAATAACTGTCATTTTTTTCCAACTTCAGTCATCAATGCTTTGCCAGAAAACACAAATTTTATGAGAAATAGACAGAAAATATTTGACAAAAATCTGGACAGTTGAGAGGTATGAAGTCTGTGTGTGTGTGTGTGTATGTGTGTGTGTCTAGGTGTGCGCGCGATCAGAGAGAGAAAGTGAGTGAATGCAGGCATGACAGCTGAAGTGCATGTGTGTTTGAACAATCGGACAGAGAGGATGAGTGAATGCAGGC
This sequence comes from Protopterus annectens, assembly GCF_019279795.1. Taxonomy (NCBI): domain Eukaryota; kingdom Metazoa; phylum Chordata; order Ceratodontiformes; family Protopteridae; genus Protopterus; species Protopterus annectens. The sequence goes on along the minus strand of NC_056745.1, from coordinate 1,389,828,458 downwards.
ATTGCAGCTGAAGTGTGTGTATTTGAGCGAGCAGAGAGAGAGAGAGAGAGAGTGAATGCAGGTAGTTTGAGTGATTGGAGAGAGAGGGTTAGTGAATGCATTCACGACAGCTGAAGTGTGTGTGTGTGCACGCACGATTGGAGAGAGAGAGTGAATGAATGCATGTATGAAAACTAAAGAGTCTGTGTGTGTGTGTGTGTGTGTGTGTGTGTGTGTGTGTGTGTGTGTGTATGAGTGTGAGCGTTTGTGCTTGTCACCATGCAGTAGTTCAGGCAGGCCGCACATAATTGCACCGTGGGCCATGTTTTGGTCAGCCTTGTCCTAGACTATATAAACTATTTTTTATTCCTTCCCCTAGATCATATAAACTAGCATTACATAAACTTTCTTTAATCTTTCTACTCCTCCCTCCTTACACTCACGTCTGTTACTCTACTCACCTTCACACTCTAACACCAGATGATGTTATCCCACAGCTTTATTATAGTTACTCTTACCCTCCTACCCATCTTACAACCTACCATACTACACTTGTATATACACATCACCCATCCATTTACCCTACTCACATGCACTCCAATGTAAATGCAATTGCATTAATTATTAACCCAGGCATCTACAACTGGACAAACATAGACCTCCTCCCTCACAGATGGCTCTCACATATCTCCATCTCACACGTATCCCTGCAATATAATAAGATAATACTTAAGATCGAAAATCTTCAAGAGGTGGTGGTATCACCTTATTCTAGAAAAACAACCTCGCTATAGATATCATCAATCTAAACCCCTCCATTATCTCTAACTCAAAAATTCTTTTGGCTAGAATAAAAATCAATCCAAACAAAAACGTTAACATTATTGGTATCTATATTCCTCATGGTGACAACATACACAGACTCGAATTACTATTCCAATGGACTACTAAAAATCTTCCCCATGAGTCCATCATACTAGGGGACTTTAATATTAATTGTTACTCCTGCAACTCTAAGCATCCTACAGATCATATTAATCTCCATGGTTTCACCCAGTTAATTCAAACTACAACACGGATTGACAAAGCAAGTAAAAACAATTCTATTCTTGACTGGATTCTCACTAACTGCCCCACTCTTTCTATATTTCTGGTACACTTCCTGACTCTCTCAGTGACTACCTCCCAACCTTTATTATCCGTCATCGTCCTAATACCTTAAAATCTCCGTAATACTAAATATTTCAGGCATTATGACTTCATTGCTTCCCTTAAACTCTGCAACTGGAAACTCATTAAAACGCTACCTCTAAATAATGCAGTCAATTACTTTAACTCCATTTTCTTAAACATCCTTAACAGCATGGCTCCTATTAGAACAGTATGAACTAAATCTAATTACTCTCCCTGACTCTATAAACAAATAAAAGCACTCCTAAAGGTAAGAGACCAAGCATGGCATATTTGGTCCCACAACAAAACAACAGTTAATTACCAGAAGTACCTACAACTAAGAAACAAATCAAAAAGTCAAATAAGACTAGACAAAAAGAATTCCTATATTGGCATATAATCTAGGTACCAAAACAACTCTAAAAAAGTATGGGTTGCAATCAACAAAATACTGCATCCAGGACAAACTAGAACCCCACAACCAACCCGAAGTAACCCTCTAGAAAATTCTGCCACTTGTTCAACAAGTTTCATTGAATCCATCAAATCCCTTACAAACAAAAATGGCCATTCTCCACTACCTAATCTTGCTTCCCTACTACAAAATAACAAATCTTTTACCCTACAACCAGTTCCAACCCATACTATCCTCAAATACTTACTCAAACTAAAACCTACAGCTCTAGCAACAGACAACCCTCCCCACAGTTTATCGAAGAATGGCAGCTGAAGCCATCTCTTATCCAGTTTCCCCTACTAATCAATCATTCCATATCTGAACAGCAGATACCTACCCTCTGGAAAATTGCACACATCATACCTCTACACAAAGGCGGTCCTTCCACACACTTATCTAACTATCACACTTATCTATATATGTTATTCCCACTGTCAAAAATCCTCGAAATGTGTGTATACTATCAAATACTAAAGCATCTGCTTGGCAAGAAACTCAACACCAATACCCAGCATGGGTTCCGCCCCAACCATAGCACCACCTCAGCCCTTATTAGTTCTACTAATACTTTCAATCAGCATAGAAACAAAGGTAACTTGGTCTCATCTATCTTTTTAGATCTTTCAAAAGCTTTTGATACAGTCTCTCACAATAAACTATTATCCATTTTGACTGACCTCAACCTAAGTTACTCCACTCTAGTCTGGTTTCAGGACTACCTAGCTAATTATTAATAAACCATTTGGTGGAATAACATTCTTTCACTTTATTACCAGTAACCCAAGGTGTGCATCAAGGAAGAGTCTTTGGTCCTCTTCTTTTTAATTTGTTTACCAACAACCTCCACACTACCACATCTCATGCCACACTTATCCAGTATGCTGATGACTCTACACTTATCTGCTCTTTCCCAACCCTCTGAGAATTCCAAATCAAAACCCAAAAATCCTTTAATGCCATTGAAACATGGCTGGCAGACACCAATTTAATTATCAATCCAAACAAAACCAAACTTATGCTTTTCCACCCCATTAAAACCACATACGACTTCTCTTGATTTAAGATTTTGTCTCACAACAACCTTTGATTGAACCAGTCCCATCCACTATGCTACTTGGTGTCATTAAAAAGTCTTTTGGCTTTTCCCGGTTAGGGGTCGCCACAGCGGATCATCGGTCCGCTAATGATTGGCACTGGATTTTTACAGTGTCGAGTTGCCAGCCAGACTCCCAACCTTCAAAGAAGGAATACCTACACACACCCGCACCTACCTGCATGTCTTTAATGTTCACTCAACAGTGGGTAGGGCATGCAGAATCTGCACAGAAGGCACTCCAGCCAAGAATCGAACCAGAGAACCTCTTGCTCTGAGGCGACAATGCTAACTGCTGCACCACCATGGCCTATGCTACTTGGTGTCATTATAGATCAAAAATTAAGATTCGACTTACGCATTGCCCATACAATAAAAAAGTTCATAAGAAACTTGGCACCTTATACAAATGCAAAAATTTCCTGACCAGTAACTCTAAGATCATTACAGCCAGAACCCACCTTCTATCAACACTACTATATGCAACACCTATTCTTACTAACCTTAGCAAATCTGACTGAGGAAACTTGACATCTGCTACAACAAAATAGCAAAATTTGCTACCAACTCTCCTCTTAGAACACACTACTGCTGAGTCTTAAGACAAGTATTTTGGTTATAATTGCCCAATCATGTCAGCCTTAGACAACTTACCATGGCCCATCGATTGTTTTAAGAACCAGAAAAAATACCAGCCCTCCAAGGTCTCCTTATTTTTTACACAAACTCATGCCTATTAAGATCCACTAACACAAGTAACTAGATGTAATAACAGCTCTGGAGACTCCCTTTATTCCTCTTTTGTGGCAAAATTGTAGAATGTATTTCCCATTGACGTCAGACTCATAACAGATTCAAAATACTTTAAGCATCTTATTAAAATCCACCTCCTATGTCTTGGCTATGTACCTGTGCTAATCACAGGTAATCTTCCCATAATTCTACTTCCTTCTGTCAAGATTTCTCTACTCATTATACCCAGACTAGTATTTCCATTCTGCTGCTGTCCAAATCACCTCCCCTGACCCCAAAATTTCTGTTGAATACTCCAACTTTCTGATCTCAGTTCTCTCTCAAAATACCGTATCAAGTCGTTATATTTATGTTCTATCTCTTGTACATAATGCAACTGTCTCTGGCACACACACTTAATATGTGCTTGTATAATCACAGCTGACAATTGTCTATGAAGCTTTCATCCTTATATCAAGTGAAATGTTCGAACTTTCAGTGATAGTTGTCGTACTTTGATTACTCCTAGTCGTACTTTTGTTGTTTTGATTTCTTGCCAAATGTGTTTACCCTTACAGTACCAATAGTTGACATCAGATATTATATATAATTGTTTGATACTATATTTATTATCTCATGCCTCTTCACTGTTGTGGCAATACTTGTTTATATTTTTCTGTTCTCTCGTGTTTTGTACATTAACAATGAAATTCGTATTTGTTGTTATAGTAGAGCTTTTCTCCCCGGGCCTGGCAGCTTGCCCAGTCGGGCTCCCCCAGTTGACAAATGTAAATTAAGTAAATAAATCAAATAAAGCCATAATAAAGGATTGCAAAAAAATGGAAGAATCTAAGTATGGTATGGATAGATTATATGGATAAAGGAGTGCTTACAGATGTATAAGACACACCCTGCATTGATGAATTACATTACAGTGACCATGAAACAGTGGCAAAAGACTTTACCACAGACAAAGAGCAGAGGGCAAATTATTATCCCAGAGGTAAAAATTCAAAGTGGGGATGGACATTCCAGGGTGACTGTTATTGCTGCTGTTTTGTCTTACCCCCCTAACCAGTTAAGCTGTTTTATTAACAAACTAGATTATAGTTACAATTTGGCTCCCAGAAAACAACCTTGTTTACAGATTTCTCCTCAACTTTTTGTGGATTATTTAAAACTGTATAGTTCATCAGACTTGGAGTTGAAAGCACAACTGAAAATGGGTAAAACTGTCTCAGATGATATAAGAATGCCATTTGGTCTGTATAAATATGCAAAAGCAACATCTGAAACAGGAAAGCTACAGCACCAAGAAAGTATCAACCTGGGACAGGAATGAAATAGAAAGGAAGATCAGCATAAGGGAGCGTATAAATGTTTGGGAATAGATGGAAGAGCAGCAATACAACGAGAACAAATGCAAAGAAAGTGCAGCAAAGAGCTCTTCAGAAGACTAAAACTAATAGTGACGTCTAATAATAATGTCCAAGCTATAACTCAAATTTCTCTTCCTGTTCTGACTTACTGCAACTAGCCCCAAAAATGATCGTATCAGGTGGACAGGAAAACAAGAAAAATGCCTCATGCTTATCAAATGATATATAAAAAAATCAGTGTATACCTAGATTATATATTCCTCGTACTGAAGGTGGTGTGGGCCTCCCTGAAATTCATTGCACATATAGATCTGCAGTCTTGGAACTACACACATATCTGTTGACCTCATCAGATCCAAACGTAGCGAAAGCTTTAAAGCATGAGGAGAAGACGTCTAAGATGACATTTTTGTTTAGTTTAACAGAAGCATTTTGGTGTCAAGCAGGAACAGAAATCAAACTAGAAGTAGATAAAACTCGGACTACAACTGAATGTGCCAAAAAAAATAAAAGAAAGAATACAAGGAAAAGAATCAGATGAGAAGGAAAGAAATATGGAAAATTCAAAAATATAGTGGCAAGTACAGAGATCTCCTGGAACAACCTGATGATGACCAAGAGTTGATGCTGGAGTGATTAAGGAGAGGTGAATTGAAACTAGAAGATGAAAGGGTAACAATGGCAGCCCAGGATAGTGGACAGCATGCATGTTGATATAAAAAGTCTGCTGAACATGTGGGAGAAGCAGAGAAATGCTGGAAACAGTCAAACATCTTTTTGCTGGGTGTGATGCACCTATGGTAGAGGGCCTGTATGCTGAAAGGCTTACTAATGTGACAAGGCTGTTACTTTAGGGGTTGTGCAAACACTACAGTAGAGAAGCAGTGGAGAAACATTGCAAATGTGAACCACAAAAAAATTGTAGAAAATGATGAAGTGTACATTACATGACATCACCCATTACCAACAGAAAACTTGCAGGCAAGAAAAGCAGACATAGTAGTCCATGAAAAAAGACAAAAATGGCATGATCATTGAAACTGCTACACCTAATTATTAGTGTCTTTTGCACAGAGTCATAAAATGTCAAGATTTGTATACAGAAATGAGAGCAGTGTGGAGGAAAGATACCCAGCCATTTCTAATAGTAGTAGGAGCAACGGCTCTAATAGACAGTTGTACTTGGATATGCTACCAGTACTTCTAAGTCTGTATGAATTAATGAAGGAGGGAATTTTGGGCACATTGCAGGTGCTGAGAATCAGAATCTCATTTATTTGCCAAGTATGCACACACACAAGGAATATGACTCCAGTTTCAGCGACTCTCCAAGTATTAAGAACAAGACAAATGACATGCATGCAACTATTAAGAATAAGACAAAAAAGTAAATATACATATACATACAAGGTGCAAAATGTAACTCAGTGCAATAAATACTGAAATAAACTCTGAAAGAAACAAGTATTAACAATATGTAAACAATACTGCAGAATCCTCGGAGGCTTGGGAAAAAGAGTACCCCAACTTAATAAGCTGAGTTAACCGTTTATGAAGTTGATGGGCTGTAGAAAACAATTGTTCTTATATCTGCTTGTTTTGTTGCGTATTAATCTACAATGCCTGGCCACTGGTTATAGTTCAAAAAGATGGTGGTCTGGAGGTAAAGGGTCCGTGATGATTTTCCCTGCCCTTTTCTTGACTCGGTAATAGTTCAGGTCCTGTAAGGAGGTCACACTAGCACCAGTGATATTTTTGGCAGACCTGATTGATCTAACCTGTTTTTGTCATGATTAGCAGAGATCCAAACTACACTGTTATGTATGAGCTGAGAACAGACACAATGACTGCTGCATAGAACTGAATCAGCAGTTCCTGTGGGTGGTTGAACTTCCTCAGCTGTCACAGAAAGTACATTTGCTGTTGTGCCTTTTTTATGATGGACCCTACATTGGTCTCCCATTTCAAGTCCCGGGAGATTATAAATCCCAAAAACTTGAAGGATTCCACAACTGACACAGCATTATTAAATATAAAGAGGGGGCATAATATTGTAATAGCACTCCTAAAGCCCATTGTCATCTCCACAGTTTTCAGAGTGTTCAGTTCCAGATTATTCTGACTACACCAAAGGGCCAGCTGCTCAACATCCCATCTGTATGCAGACTCTTCACCATTCCTGATGAGCCTGATGATAGTTGTATCATCCCTGTATTTAATAAGTTTGACAGAGGGGTCCTTAGAGGTGCAGTCATTAGTGTAGAGGGAGAACAGCAGCGGGGAGAGCACATATCTGTGTGGGGGGGGTCTGTATTGATTGTGCGATACCTAGATATAAATTTCCCCAGTTTCACTTGCTGTTTCCTTTTGGTAAGAAAATTGGTGATCCACTGACCTGTGGAAGCAGGAACGGAAAGCTGGGAGAGTTTCAAGTGAAAAAGTTCTGGAATTATTGTATTAAATGCAGAGCTGAAATCCACAAACAGAATCTTTGCATATGTCCCTTGGTTATCAGGATGTTGCAAGATATAGTGCAGGCCCTTTTGGCTAACATCAGAAACCAAATAATACTAACTTCTGATCTATAATTGTATCCTGACTTATGAATGAAGTAGAACAGAGTACCTGTAACTGCCAAAGGTGTACCAGTGAAATTTAAACAGCGAACAAGAATCCTGTGACACCACCATGGAAACCTACAAATGGATGATAAAATTCCTTTTAATGAACAATAAAACTCAAAGTAAAAGGTATGATAAAACATAGTAAAGTTCCCTTCAGTAAACAAACGATAAGCGCTTTCGGATTTCTCCTTCTTCGGATCTGATCTTGCAGGTCATTTTAAGCCTAACCAATTTCCCTTTCACAGGTGATAATTGCATCCTGTATCTTGTGTTTGCAAGGTAAGTACCTTAACCATTATACCACCCACTATGCCCAGATACATTTTCTGGAAGAAAAACTAACTCAAAAACAAGGCAGCCTGGTGGAATCACAACACCAATAGACTGTGTAACAGAAGGAAGAAAATCATGGCAAAAATTAGGAGGTGTAGCACTCAGCAGGATAAAAGCACTCTTAACAAACTAAACAAACAAGTCAGAGGATGAATAAAGTCAACCAAAGCCAAATGTGAGGTAAAGTTGGCCTCTCAGGCCAAGGACAACCACAAGGCAATACACAATTCTATGAAGAGTGCATTGTTAATAGAGCCACCTATAAAGCCAGAAGATGTAGCAAACTTATTGGCAGATAAATTTAGCTCTAACTTTCCCCCTCTTTCCGCCTTAACCTCCTGAGAGGAAATACCATCAACTATAATTCCTCCTACTATCACAAGGGAACAGGTACTCAATGCTCCCTCTAAGGCCAGAAATACTGCATCAATGGGTCCAGACAGTATCCTGGGATGCCTTTTAAATAGCATAAAACATGACCTATCAGGTCATCTGGAATTGCTTTTTAACTGTAGCCTCCAGACAGACTTTATGCCTCATGAATGGAGAACAGCAGCAGTCATCCTTCTGAATAAAGGTTGGCCATCTACAGACTTTGGAAACTACAGGCCTACAAGTCTCACTAGTCCCATATGCAAAGCCATGGAAAGAATTATCATGGACACAATGAGTAATGACATAACAAACCTCCAGACACTGGACCAAACCCAATTTGTTTCATCAAGGGCAGGTCATGCCTATTGAACCTGGTGGACTTCTTTAAGAAGGTCACCAAAGCATTGCTTACTTTGACTTGGCCAAGGCATTTGACATACTAACTTACTCAGGCATTGTTGATAAACTCAAGAGGTTAATATAAACACATCACACAGTGGATAGCCAGTTGGCTCACAGAAAGGACCTGGTAAGTTAGTATTGGGGAGTTCATTTCAACAAAAGGCCATTCACAAGCAGAGTCCTTTGGACATCGTTCTTGGGACTGCTCTTTTTTGGCATTTACTTTTCAGAAGTCAAGGCCAATGTCAGAGGGCTCGGGCTAATCAAATTTGCACACTATTGAAAATTAGAAGCAGTCATAAAATCCTCCACTGACACTATTTTTCTTCAGGATGGGCTGACACAGACAAATAACTTATATCAGAGCCACTGACTAAAAGTAAATGTCAAGAAATGCGTAATAGTATCCTTCAGGAATTTGTCTACTCCTGGTAACTATCATATTGACTACACACCCCCATGAGCCGACCCAGTAATCAGGGACCTGGGTGCACATTCAGACAGTAATCTAGGCTTTGACCAGCGCATGTGTACAGTAGTGAGGACATCTTTTTATGTTGTGCAACTTATAAGCAAAGGTGTGGTATCTAGGTCCAGGTCGGTCTTTGTTCCACTGTGTTCAAAATTCATAAGACCTACCATTGAGTACAGTACCCCCTTTGGCATGTCACCTGCCAGATTGCCAACTGGCTCACACATAGGATATAGAAAATCAAAATAGGGGAATTTACTGCCACAAACAGACCAGTCACCAGTGAATTCCCCATGTCTCATTGCTGGGACATCTCTTGTTTAGGATCTACTTCTCTGCAGTAAAAGCCAATACCCAAGGCTCTGGCTGACCAAGTTAGCAGATGACTGCAAGTTAGGAGCAGTCATTAAATACCCAAATGACTTAGCCATCCCGCAGGAAGGTTTGTCCCAAATAAATAACTGGTGCCAAAATCATGGCCTGAAATTAAATGCCAAAAAATTGAATTATTGTATCCTGTGGGAAGTCACCTTCCCTGGGAACTTACTGCATGGACAGGCACCCCTATGAGTTAAGTCAGTTATTTGGGATGTGGGAGGTTATGTAGACAGTGACCTAGCTTTCGACCAGCATGTGTCCATTGGCATAATAAAGTCCTTCTATATTGCATAGCTAAAAACAAGGAGTGTGTGTATAGATCTTGGGGTATCTTTGTTCCCCTTTAATCAGCCGTCATTAGGCTAGTCATTGAGTATAATGCTCCCTTTGTCATGTATCTGGCCTGTCACATGCAACAACTGGAACATCCACAGAGATACCTTACCGAATAATTACAAGTCCTAAACAATATGTCCTACATGGACCAACTCAAAGTCTGTCACAATACTCAGTGTCCTACAGACTGCTAAGAGGTGACCTGTGTCTGGCATACAAGGCATCCTCTGACCCAATACTGATGGATTTACTGTACATCAGCAAGTCAAATGGCATCAGAAATATTTGGTTTAGGGATGTAAACATTTTTTGCAACATCAACAGAATAGTTTGGAGGGATAGTTATATCTCGCAGTGTATACTACTGCTGTTGAACAGACTCCCATCCACATAAAGCAAAGCTCATCCCTGTCCATTTTGAAGTGCAGCTTGATCTATAGGTGGACAACAGAAAATTTTCCCCAGTCATATCTCTAATGCTACTAATGGACAGAGGCAGCTCTTAAATGCTTTATCTCATGCACAGGTCCCCTGAAATGATCTATGTTGTGAACCATGTTATTTGTTACTAGGGGTAATGTATAATTATTGACCATGGGCTGGATAAGGCCACTCTAACACCGAATAGGATAGGTTAATTTAAGCACCAAAAAGAAATTTTCTTAGGCTGAAAATGACCTGCAAGGGCAGCTAACTTAGTACTTACCAATCAACCAATGTCAGTAGGGAAGGTAACTCACGTCTGAATACAAGTACCACCAGTGTCATCAGGGAAGGTAACTCACTTCTGAATACAAGTACCACCAGTGTCAGTAGGGAAGGTAACTCACTTCTGAATACAAGTACCACTACTTTGGATGAGGAGAACGTACTTTAGATGAGGAGAACAATCTTGCTGATAGACAGTCAGTAAAAGACAACATTTCACATTCCTCACACTGTTGCCTGTATAAAATCTATTGAGATCAGTTGCTATAGTAAACCAGTCACCAGTATATTCTCATTTAAATATAACAGACATTTCAAATATTTTAATAACATTTATTAGAGCTGCAAATGCTAAAAAGAAAAAAAGTATTAAGATCTTGATGAATTCACATAATCTTTAGAAAAGGAAACTTCACAGATCCAAATACCCTAAGGCCCAAAAAAAAAGTTTAACAAATAAGCAAGCTATCATACGATCTTATCTCAAGACAAGGGTGTTACTGATTCTAAGTTGCTGAAGGTAGATAGTGAACATCTGTTTGTACAAACTACTGCCTATTAGTGAAAAATATTCTCTGAATGATCTTTCTGACCTACATACCTTCTCAGGATTCTGGAAAACAAAAACAGGATAGACCATCTGCTCTTTCCACAGAAGTTAATATCAAGTCTAGGGTACCAAAAAAGACAACATTGTCCAAGCCTGGAACATGCCTTTGAAGTAGATTCATCAAACCATAAGAAAATGAAGAGAAGGGTTATAGGAGGAATAGCAGACAAGCCCAGCATAGAATCTCTTCAACCTGACGCAAATACTGTTTCACCTAATACTAAAACTAATGCTAATTGTTATGCAACAAATGTAAAATTCCAGACTTTGAACAATAAAGCTCCTTGTTTAAAACAGAGTACGTAGATAAAATGAGGGTAACCATCTTTGCATGACTGCATTTAAAGCTAACTGACATTCCTGGTTTAATTTCTAAATTGGGCAAGTGTGGTTAATTAGTATAGAACATTTTGGAATAAGCCTCCATACATTGCGAGTATTGCCATAGTAATAAAAGAGTAGGCACATATAAATGTGGCCATTGTAATTATTGCAATGATATGTTGGAGGGTGACCACCTCATTGTTAACTGCATGTTCATTAAGTCCAGGAACTTTTGCAGTTGTAATAGCTTTGGGCTGGTGTATGCTGCTATATGTCAATCTTGTCAGTGTTACTATGTTGGCAAAACTAAGAGAAAAATAGAGGAACATATATATGAGCACAAAACTGACATCAGAATATTGGATCATAGAAATGCTTTGGCCAAACATATCATAGAATTCCCTGGTCATTTTTTTGTGTTGGAGCAAGTGTTGCAGGATATAACGGGGGGGTCCATGGGGTGACATTTTAGAAGAAAGGGAACTGTGTTGGCAGTTCAAACTGAATGCCACAACACACCCTGGTTTAAATGAGGGAACATCCATTTCTAGTGTTTTAAGACTCAGATCATATCATGTATAGAGAAGTTTAGTGCAATATGAGGAATATTAATAACAAGTTTTCATACTTATACAAGTGTTTTAAAATGTTTTGGCATTATTATGTTTAAACAGCACACGTTTTTATGTATATTTTATTCTGAAAGTGTCATTGTTGTACATATTGATCTTGAAAGGTTTTTATATATGGAGCATTGGGATTTTTAAGAAATGTAATTTAATTGAGTTTGTTTTACATGTGATTAAGAGGTGGGGAATATTATAGCAATAACCCACGCCTGGGTGTGGGTAATGCTGGATTTACCCACGGTTGGTGTGGTTTGGTCCCGAGGGCGAAGCCCGAGGAACCAAACAAAGACAACCGTGGGTAAATCCAGCATTACCCACACCCAGAAGTGGGTTATTGCTATTATACAATGACATTATTTAAGAAAAGAAATAATTACTTTTCTTAAATAATGGCATTGTATAATGCCTCTTTGCTGCCCTTCCGCAGCTGTCTGGTGTTCCGCGGCAGTTCTGATGTACTGCGCATGCCTACGCAGTACATCAGAGCTGTGGGCAAAAGCAACGGAGAACGCAAGATCTCCGTTGCTTTTTACTTTCTCGCTATGTTAAATGGGTTTAACATAGCGAGACAGCTTTAAAATAAGCAACGGAGATCTCCGTTGCTTATTTTAAAGCTGTCTCGCTATGTTAAACTCATTTAACATAGCGAGACAGGTTTAAAAAAAAAAGCAACGGAGATCACAAGATCTCCGTTGCTTTTTACACACTATGTCGCTATGTTAAAGGAGTTTAACATAGCGATACAGCTTTAAAAAAAGCAACGGAGATCTCCGTTACTTTTTTTAAATCTGTGTCGCTATGTTAAACTCTTTTAACATAGCGAGATTAGTTTATACTAACGGAAAAAGTCCGGGCGACCGGACCTTTTTCCGTTAGTATATTGAGGGATTTACAACGAGCACGCTGGTTGGGCTGGCCAATCAGCGTGCACGTTTTAGAGTAGGCATTGTATAATAGGATGGTGTCAACTTTTGTCTAATTGATTCTGATGAAGTAACTAATTTATGAAAGCACTCAATCCTTGTGCCTTGAATAAAATTTTTGAATCTACATTTGCCTTCATTTTTCTCTGGGATTGCCTTGCTGGTTTGTGTTTCTAGTATATGCTTCTTTCCAGAATGGCTCATTAGCATTTATCATGGCCATGGAGAGAGCCCACTGCAGTGCTGCATATCTTTGTACTAAATCACTGTGGTAGGACTGTCTCTGAATGCAAGAAAGTTACTGCAAGGTGTACACCTCATGGTATCCTTTCTGAACTCAGCCCTCTGTCTTCTACAAAAATACTGAATGCAATTTCACTTAGAGTCCTTTTTTTAAATATGAAATTTGAACTGTAACTATTCTCACTTGTGGCATGTCTTTAATAATAAGAAGGCCGGCCTCCTCAAGAAGTACTCTGGAAGTGACGCATCTGTAAAACAATTCAGTCTTCAATGAATTTTTAGTATTCTAAGCAGATATGGGAGATTGCATTATGGTAACATGAAAACATGTTTAGTGGAAGGCATCCCGTTTTTGACTTATATTCAGTAAGTAGGCTTGACTTTATCATTACTTGTGGGCCCAATTTATTTGTAGAATGTGTGAAAGAATTCATATCTGAATTAAAAAATAGATGAAATAAGAAACTGCCTATGGAATAAGAAGTAAATAATATAATGGAGGAACCTGAAATACTGTAGCATTATAAGAAAGGCTAAAAACATTCTTATTTCAATTTCAGGTGAAGTATTACTTTAAGAATGACAACAGCAACAGCAGGGCTTCACTACTGCCCAGCCTGCCTCATAGCATTCTGTTTAACCCCTCACATCACACACTACGAAATGTGCTTGAGGGTGATGAATAACCCCACCCTCTACTCACCACCCTAATGCCATCTAATCAAGAACAGTCTCATCAGGTTTGTACACTTTTCCACCTGAGCAACATGTTTGTACCATCAGGTGTGATATCAACAGTCAGCACTGTAATCAGCTCATCCCCTGGTCAGCTTCACCTCATACCCATTGGTTTGCCAGAAATGCCATCCATGGTTTTATTAATATTCACTAGAAATGTTATGAAGTTAGGGGCAGTGGCTGTTCTTGGCACCTAGTAACTGAAGTAATTTAAGACTCCTCCTTAACTGAAAGGTTTAATTGAATACATGACATGTAGACAACTCAAATTATTATCTTTAATAGGCCATTCTATCCCTATTGAACAAGAAATGATACTGGACATCATTTTTATAGTTTTGTCAAGTTGATAATTTGTATGACGCTCAATAGTGTCTTACATGAGCAACTCCAAAAGAAGTAATTCTATACAGTATTAGACATAACGGTTAAATAGCATGACCGTAGTAAATAGTGTATCAGTGACAGTTACCCATCCGATAATTGATGTTCTGCACTAGTGCTTAATTATGTGCAATATCTGCAACACTAGGTCAATTAGTGTGCCTTGATTCTGCCTGTCTCGTGAATTTAAATATAGCTGATGGCCACCCTTCAACTTGTGTGTGGTGAGCTCACATCCGCACAAAAATTTCAGACTGCTGATGGTCACTTTGCCACCATGTATATATGAATATCACTCCAGCCTTGACTTAACAAGTGGATCCCAGTTGTCTTATTCAAGGTGAGTTTCTCCTGTTCTTTAAATAAATTATCATGTAGGTCAAGTTTTTGAATTGTTCTTTGACCGCTCTCTTTAGACCAGATTGGCAAGGGTTACCCTTTCAAGAGAATACTGCTGCAGACAGTATAGTACAAGAGGGATCACTGGGGTGTGCAGACCTCCCCAGCTATGTCATGATCAAGCATGTCCAGCAGTGATGGTATAGGGGATCAGGAGATTGTCCAGTGGATGTGTGTAGATGTGGCAATACTGCAAGCATCGAACAAGACCATGAGTGAGGGTAGAGGCAATCAGGAGACTGGCTAGTGAATGTGTGCAGTGGTGACAGTACTGCAGTAATTTGTACTGGACTCTTTTGGTGACCTTAGAGCTCAGTCACAAGAGGCATTTCTCATTTTACTGCTTAGTATGTGTCTACACCTGTATGTGTGGTTACACACTTTACATAATAACTAAAAGGATGACATTTCAGTACGAGCCTCAAAAATGAGGTTCCTTGAATGATTTCTGGCACAGTCTCCTAGACAGAGTAAGGATCCTAAGCAATATGTGAGGATAAGAACCACAAAAATTCACATAATTATCTCGTGTGCAAAACTGGTGACATGCAATTTCATACTATCTTGTACTACGTCATATCAAACCAATATTCAGAAAGAGTCACAGTAACATAGAAAAGCCCAATGGAGTCACAGAAGTCCATGACTTCCTTAAAATTCTCATCTTTAACACTAACAATTATGCTTTCATTTAGTCCAAGTTACATGCTTGCTTCTAGCAAGAATGGTCAGTGCTATTTCACTAGCTCTATATTAATATTAATGAATCCTCCTTTAACGGGTAATATAATCTTATTAGTCAGTTAAAGTAGTTGAAGACATTTGGCAGAATGTTTAACAACACAGTATCAATGCTTTCCTTTCCAGTAGAACATATATGCTCATATTTCCTGTCTTGGAATGTCTGACAGTTGTTTCCTGCATAAAAGGCTGCACAGCTTTAGCATGTAGCTCTGTAGACTACATAGTATGCATTACAGTCAGTGTCTTTCCAAGAAGAATAACACTGATTCATAAGATAACAAAAATACGTGTTTTAATATATGGATAACAGTTGCATGTTCCACATCTAAAGGCACCCTTTCCTTAGCAATCTCATTTCATGTATTATTTGTGTTTAATTCAATGATAGTTTTAGTTGTATTGCTTCATTGATATGCAAATCTAAAATAATTGGGAACAAATGCCCAAAAATAAATACAGATATTAAATATTGCTTTTATAAACTTAAAAAGTTGCTAGAATAACATGATTTGTGCTAGCATGCATTTTCTGAAGGATGTGAAGTCTGAAACTCAAATAGATTTCATTATTTTGTGACTTCAATCCTCAGTAACTTGCCAGAAAATCACAAATTTTATGAGGAGCAGAACCAAAAATATAAGGTGAAAACCTGGACATTCTGCAAAAATGTTATGTCATCCATATTCAACTTTGAGATTTTCACAAGTTGAAACTGAATATTTTTTTTTTATTTTTCTTAACATTGGGGATCATGCTAGAAGAAAGTAAATAACTACTCTTTTATTCTGTTTCACTGTTTTGTTGTATAATTTAGTATGAAGTGAACCTATTCTTTTATACATAGTGATGCTTAAAAAATTTATCTAATATACATTTTTCTAACGGTGAATTTCAGGCAGTGTCTCATTTGTTGGACATAATCAAAGAATTCCTCCAATTTTGGTGATGTATCGCTCCATAGAATAATAATTTTCCAATTAATCGAGAATATATATATATATATATATATATATATATATATATATATATATATATATATATATATATATATATATATATATGTATATATATGGTAGCGTTGTCGCTTCACAGTAAAACGTTGTCCTGTTCGATTCTCAGCTGGAGCGTCTTCTGTGTGGAGACATGCTTGAATGGGTGTACTTTCTTTGAAGGCTGTGCGTCAGAGCCAGCAAACTCAGTACATAAAAATCTACTGCCAATCATTAGCGGACCGAAGTTCTGCTGTGGCGACCCCTAACCGGGAAAAGCCGAAAGACGCAACAACATATATTGTGTGTGTGTGTGTGTGTGTGTATATATATATATATATATATATATATATATATATATATATATATATATATGTTTATGTTCCCACTTGCCTGAGAAAGCATTAGCATGGCTAAAGGCCACTGCAGCTCCTATGGTAGTCATTTTAATTTGATGTTATTGAATAACAGAATTTCCAACAGGCAATGTTAATACATTTATTGCTAAGATATAATTATTAGGCAATATCTGCCTGACAGTTTCACCTTACGTTGCATAAGGTATAGCAATATTTTGTAAATTATCTTTCTAGTAAAAATATGTATATGTGATTTTTAATAAATGCTTTAGATAAACAGCTATTGGCTCAGTCAACAAACACCTGCAATTATTGGCTAATTTGTATGTCTCAGAATTGCTCTTAACTAACTTTAGTGCTAATCAGCACTTTCTTGCAGTTGTTAACACTGGCAGCTCAAGCATTGGCAAGGACGCCCCCCCCCAACACACACACAATGCACATACACACAGCACGTTCTTGTTACTTGCCCCTAAGTTGACAGAATGTCCCTTCTTCCATCTACATAGCTTGCTCAGATTGTATTTCTGATTGTGATTCTTTCAGCATGCCAACTCTGATTTCCACTCTGTATATAATGCATGTATATATTGTGTTTTTCACTCACTCTGTATATAATAGCATTTATCTTTTGCCTTTATTCTCTAAAGCAAACTATAATATTCACTTTGTATACAATATATGTACATATTGGATTTTGTCATTCACTCTGTATATAATGCTGTGTAACTGTTGTCTAACTATTGTGTCTTCACTGGGCTGAAACTGAAATGAGTCCAGTCGGATCAGTGCTCTAACCCAGTTAACATACTCAAAATAAAGTATCCCTGCTGTCTAGTGGTGGTTGGGCTAATAACTTCTGTCTGATGTAGGAAGGTACATGGTTTGAAACTTTTTTAGTGCTATCAGAGCATCATATTTAGAGTATCCTTGATGTCTCCTTAGTGTTCCCCTGTCTCACATCACCTTTCTTTCTTATATGCAAAGATATCCCTAGTATCTAGTTTTACAACCCCCCCCCCAACAATGTTGCAGGATTTGCTAATAAGTTTAGGGGTAACAATGGGAGAGGCCACAAAAGTACCTCACAAAGAGGATTCTAGCCCTTAAACACTTGTCCTGTATGGACAGACTCAAAAAACTCCAACTATTCTCTTTCTCATATGGCCTACTTAGAGGCGATCTCTGCTTGACTTATAAAGCCATGTCTGACCCAGCTCTGTTAGAAATGCTACAGCTAAAGAAATCCCAATCTTTCCGCACCACACACTCCAGGGACCTCCTCCTTATTACCACAATCAACAGAATGTGCTGGAGGGACAGGTTCATAACCCAGAGACTGCCCATGCAATGGAATAGACTTCCCATACATGTCAAATAGAACACCTCACTGGCCCTCTTCAAGAGAAATCTTGATGAGTGGATGTGAAATAGAAAATTCACCCCGGGGATCACTCCAGTGCTCTACTCGACAGAGGCATTGGAAACTAAAGTTGGGTGGCATGATGCCAGGGTAATCCTATGGGCTAGGCTTGTAAAGACTCCAGGGCCATTAGCCTAGTACACACCTATGAACCTATGTGTTGGTAAGACAACCCCCACCCCCGCACATGCACATTCATGCATGCACACACATTCACCTATCTAACCTACCCTGTCACTAATCCTCCTATTGGGAACATCCAGGCAGGCACACACTCAAAAATACACTCACACATGCAACCACCCTCATGCATATTTGAATTCACCCCCCACACTATTTGTCAGCTAAACTCCCTGGGCACTTATGTCTACCTTGATGGGCGAACATGAGCTTTTACCCTTGTTCATTAATATGAACATGTGTGTGGCCATGTTACTTTATGCAGTTGCTACCTGATCAATTTCATCTCGGCTACCTGTAGATATACTGAAAAAAACAGCATAGAAGATCCGTCAATTTACAAGCTGGTTTCATTATTGAATACTCACATCAAAGTTCTTGCAAAAGCACTGGCTAAAAGACTGGACACAGTCTTACTTACACTGAGTCAAAAAAAAAAAACAATCAGGATTTGTATTAATAATAAGAATATAAGTAACTAGTGGTATATAGCCATTTTTAAATGAAACTGGTTACATTCAGGCAGGTATTATTTTGACAACTGAGAAAAATATTGATACACTCAGCTGGAAATTTCTGTTTCTCATTCTTAAAAATGGAAACCTTTATGACAATTTCTGAGTTTGTTAAAATCGAATGTACAAGGTCCAGCAAACAAATATATTACATAATAAAGTGGTAGACAATATAAATATTTGTAGGGGTAGAAGACAACGTTGTCCATTGTCACCTGTGTTATTTATGGTAGATATTGAAGAATTTCATTTAAAAGTTAGGCAGGAAAAAGAACTGCATTTCAAGAAGGAAAAATTAGGTCCAGGTTTAGATTATTTATTGATGATTATATGTTAGTGGCAAAAAAGGTGAACATAGTCAAACAAGAGTGTTAAAGTTATGCCGGCATTTTGTGAAGTGTCTTGATTAAAACTGATAATACATCCAAGTGACACCTCCAGGTGCATCTGCAATTAACTGCTACAGACTCCTGTAGGAGTCAAATATTGCTTGTTCATATTTGCATCAATAATTCCAAAACCATGCTATATACAATGTTTTAAAAGATTTCATCTTAAAGCTTACACAATGGCAACCTCAACTGCATTCATATCTGACCTCTGTCTAATGCAGGTAAATAGATACTAACTGCTGTTTTTATGATATTAATTTATATAGATATAATGTTAACATTTTTCTAAATGTCTCAACAATTAAGTAACACAGACAGAACTCCTTAGTCTCTTATGGAAGCTCACATTTAGATGAATAAAATGCAGCTGACAAGTACATGTGTAACTTGAGTGGTTGCTGAGATATTCTAAGTTGTTTACAAAATACTACAAATGTAATAGTTACTGTGTTTACTGTGGCTTGCAAAATTTGGTTTAAGAAGTAGAACCTAAAGAATACTACCACTATAAAAATAGTTTGTGTTGAAGTGTTTGCCATTTATACTGCTTTCATAACCCCTATGGTTCCAGAGATATGAACATTTGTTTGAAATGTAAGGACATAATTTGATTCTATCAAAAGGTTTAGGCTCCACCCATTGTAAGTTACAGTGCAAATTTCCAAAAAAAAAAATAGAATTATTATTAAAATATGGAAAGGAAGAGGTTTGGGTAGATGAGGAAAAATAAAGAGAAACATGATCCAGTTTATTTAGATTTCATAATTAATAAAAACCTAAAATAATTGATAAAAATATTTGAAAACTTAAAACTGAAGAGAAATTAATAGATATTAGTGCAAGACAACATGTTATAAGCAGTACTCCTATTAGGTAGATTGAGTAAGGTTATGATTTCTCCAATTATGTTTTATCAAATGACGTATTTACCATTCCACATGGTTTGATTGAGTAGTTAAAGTACAGAACAAGATTACGTAATTTGTAGAACATTCTAGTGGAGCTGGAATAGCTCACAACAGGAACATTTTGTGCTTTGGCGTGTGTTTTCCTGATGACAGAGACTATCTCAAAGATTATGGAGGAAAACAAATACCTGTATTCACCTAACATGTCAAGACATCATGAGACTTTTGCAAGCCTCTCTTTTTAATAGCGATACCATAACCACCTGCACATTCAAATTCTCAAGTAATAAAATGCTTAATCGGGTATTTTAAATGTTACCCAGCCTTATCAGAAATAACAACCAGTACGTACACATTCATCTGCATACCCCTACCTGGATAGAGTGCCAGATAATACTTGGAAATGTCTAAAGTATATGGAGATTCTATTAAAGAAAAAGCAGAAAGGATAAACACACCTGAAGCGTGTGAGTTATGGATACATAGAAAAAAATCTAGCCACTTAGAATTAAAAAGTAAATAATAAGAGACTCGTGCCTCAGTGTCAGTGGAACTTAGCCATTGCTGTCGATATTCAGAAACGACCTTGCTGTACACTGCCAGTATTAGGAAGCATTATGAGGTAAGTCATAAAACAAGTCTACAAGCAGAAAACAGGAAATGCAGACATCCATTAACTAACTGTTTTAAGTAGAGGTAACAAAACTATGACTAAATATTATACAGTTTTCAAATATCTGCATTCGTCTGCTATTCATCCAGGGGATCAAGGAAGTCCCCACAAAGAGGTGAAAATTATAAAGTAAGGTACTTACGTATTATCGCAAGCAGAGTTTCGTGTTTGTGAAAATTTGCATACTTCAGCTATAACGAGGGCATGAAACACTGTAAGGTGTTATACAAAGTCCTTATTGGTGACGAGAAAGTTTGCATTGCCATCAGGAAGACAAATAATTGAAAAAATCATCTGCTTAATTTGCGTGCATTACAGACGCACTGTTGATTTGTCAGGGCTGCTATTGTTTTCACAAATGTAATGTGTAAGTACAGATTTCTCCATGTTCTAAAAAGGGTCTAACAGCCAGTTTTAAATTCTGTGCCTATATTGTGTGTTTCAAATTTCACAAATGGGCTTTTATTAATAGTACAGGGGATGAAATCCTAAACAATGAACTGCTGTAGTTTCATGGATTCTGTACTTACCAGACTTTCTTTTTATTTTTTACCATATTTGTCTTTCCAGTACCTGGAAAGTACTTGGCCACAGTGATAACTGTCAAGTGTCCAGATGTACGAGTCATGTTTTTAAAGTCTTCTTTGCAAAAACTGTGGTTTCTGAATTATGATCGAATGTTAATGTCAGTAAATAATGGCGTGCGTTTCTTTTTCAGAGTTCATCTCTTTCAAACAGAACATAAATTTCCCAAGGGAAAGTGTGTGTTGTTTTTACTTTGTCAGTGCCTGCTTCTTTTCCAGTTCTCCATGAATTTTTGTATGTTGAATTAGGTTACTGCCATCTCAGTTGTGTTCAGCCTTGTTTGATTTAGGCAGTGAACGTGAAAGGAAACAAAAAAGGGAAGATTTATGCCAGCTTTGGAAGCTGCTTGCGAAAACAGGTAATGGCAGCAGTGTACTTCGTATACGATTACATTCAGTAAGTGTCAATAGAAAGTAGCTGTGTTTGTATACAGCTTACTGTGTTCCTGAAACTTAAGCAATGTAAACCGGCAGTAGAAAAGACTTTGAAGATCACTTCTGAGTCTTGCATGCAGTCATTACAGTTGAGGTATGCAAATTTCGTGACCCAGAAAATCTGGTTGCGATAATACGTGAGTACCTAAAATAACCACATGCGAGATGAAATGTTTTGAGCAATATTATAATTTAAACAGCCTTTTGGTATTACCAGAGCAAATCAGAAACATACATAGAATTCCTAGCCTACCAGTGTGTGTCAGCAAGTTTCAGTTTGATTCAGAAATCACCATGTTGTTTGATGATGATGATGATGATTAAAAAAAAACAATTTGGGAGCATATCTCAGCAAATGTCCAGGTGTGTCATAGATAAGACTAACATCCTGCAGCAGTGCCTTGAAGTCAGTTACAAGAAAAAAATGTCTAAGGATTTTACAAGGAAAAAAATCTGCATTTTTTTCCTTCTACTTTGGCAAAAGAGCCAAAGGTTATAGCTTAGTAGCGTAAGTTTCTATTGGAGTTCCATGTGGGAAAGGATTTTTTTTTTACTTAAAACACTCATAACAATGCATGCTTCTCTCCGTTCTTTCATCTGAATTTTACTGTGGGCCATCTCATCAGGTCTTTTAGTGAGATTGAATTGGGGTGCAAAGAATTATTCATCTTTTTCTTAGTATGAACAGGCTCATTTTATCTAGCACTGTCACATGTAATGCCATGCTAAAACTGTAGATATTAAGACTGTGAACAGCATGTGAGTTGTAATACTGATGTCTGCAGGATATGTGAAGGATACCCGGCAAAGATATAATTATGTTGTGCTTTGTGCACTTCAGTTGCTGCAGTAAGAGGACAGTTATATACCAATGGGGAAGAACGTTTGGATGAAAGACTGTCAATCAGCAGATGCTATAACAGCGTGAAAGACAAAATGTCTTAGATCAATCTCACCCAAGTTAGACAACCATTGTAGTCTAGAGATGATGTAGTACAATTAAGCAGTGCTAACAAGCACTTTACCGTACATCTCTGGAAACTGTATCAGCAGTATGATGCTATTTTCTTGGTGACAGAAGCTGGCAAGTGAACTAAATGGTCAGGTTTATACTGCTATACAAGTGTTGGACTTTTGGCTAGAGACAGAAGTTAGCATGGCACAGGGCGGTGGTATAAAATCTTGTATTTTATAAATCATGAATCTGGTCGTAAGTGATTCAAAAATTTAAATAGATGTGGTAAATTCATTTATGGTCTGATCACCTCATGAGCCAGATTTTGGGACTTGCCAACAGCATAAGATAGTCAATTAAAATAACTTTTTTGGTTTAAGATTAAAAGAGTTGATTCAGAGTGATCTCTTACAATGGCATAATAGCAATGCTGTCTTCATTGGCACTTATTTCTTCGGAGAGGGTATGACAACACACAAGCTTCCAAAGTAAGGTTTTTGCTGCTTATTTGCCAATATCTGCATAATGGTTGAGATGCCATTGATTTTCTAGTTTTATGACAGGTAGCAAAGAAGCTGAGCTTAAAATGCATGCACTGTGGTTCACTGATTACAGCAACATACATATAATCTACCTATGCAGTGGGATAGGCTGTGCTCCAAATGCTAAACCTTTATTTTCTGCCACCCATAATTTGATAAAATGTTTTTTTTCAGGTCATAGTTGTGGTTATGCTTTCTAAAAGGAAACTTGAAATCTGTTTTATAACATGGGTAAATACCAAGTTACAAAGCTGTCTCTTTTATTTGAGTTGGCAGTGTGAATTCTCAGAAACTGTCTTAGAATTGAGGCTATAAAGATGCAACATAAGGAGAAAACTGCAGGGTATGGTACAAGTAATAATTAGAAACAAGATGCACAGATTTCAGCTGAAAAAAAAAAACATTTCTATGTAATTGAACTCTGTTAGAGAAGTTCGGTTCTTGTTGGCTATCCCAGGTGTTTGTAGCATCAGACTTTATCTGGTACAGAAACACTGTAATCTTTCATGCTGTGTCAAGCAGTCAAATAACTGCTAGAGCTGTTGAGTTACCCCCCCCCCCCACACCAAATAAAACGGTCCTTGAATCTAGCAGAATCAAGGAGGGAAAAATGCTAAATTATTTCTTATTTTCAGTATCTAGTCTTATATATGTTAAGGTGGTTTCATATTTCATTGAGTATTTTCACCTTTTCTGTGTTGTTTTAATTTGTCTGCATTTGCACTGCACTGCTCAGGCAGGGGTGATTATTGGTGCAGTTACATAGATGTACATATCTTGATCCAAATTTTCCTTATACCACCTAACCTTCTGAAATTACTACTGGTTAGGGACAGATTACCAATATCTGTTGTACGGACAGCTACCTACAGTTGTGCAACAAGCTGCACTGCGCACAGCTGGTCCAACTGATCAAATAGTTTGCAGGCATTTACATCCTTAACTTTCTCTGTGTAACCTTCTCCCTCAGTGCCTATTGTATATTAAATAGTCAGTAGTTGGGTGAAGAGGCTGTGCTCTTTGTGTGTTGATTTAGAGTGTTTCTTTTAGATAAGAAATTAATTCCTAACCTTGTTGCACAGCTCCCCCTTCAGCCCACATTGGTAAGCACCTGGAACCAAGGCTTTGCACTTCCCAACCATCTCTGTAGGCAACCTGGTTAAAATGGACATCCTGAAACAATATAGCAATTGTCTCATGTTTACTGGCCGCCACCTACTACTTAAACCAGCAGACTCAGTATATGAGTACCACACAACCCCACAGCAAATAAAGCACAGACAGCTCAGACCAAACACATATGCTAAGGTTCTTAAAAGTAACCCACCTAAACTAAAAAAGACATCCTAAATGTAACCTAAGAAACTAGAACCCTTAGCAGTTTATAAGCACACAACACAGGCACCACCCACCATGAAACATTTATCTAGTAGTAGTCACACTGACTCAGATCAGAAGCCCAAAAGACAAAACTCCACACAATCCAATATCCCGGTCATGTGTGACTTCAGAGTGAGATACACCAATACATTGCTCACTAGGTTGTCCTGAGTGAGGGTAATGGTCATTTGCCTATTTGTTGCTAGAATTTCCCATGCCACAGAAGCACTCAAGTCCTTTATCTACAAGTACATATATGACACTGTCATACCATATGTGGGTGTAAGTGACTTAGAAGAGTACCTCCCCTGAACTGTATGAAAAGAGACATGATGAAACAGAATATGTGTCTGAGGCAGGTATCAACCTAGCCTTGAACTGCATTCTGCTGTCACTAAGAATAATGCCAGAATATGAACAGAAGATTATTAATTTCAAGAACTGGCTTAGCTTCTGATTTCATTCTGAGGGAATGTACTATATATCAGCCTGGGAAGAGAAAGTGATGTGCCAGATATGACCTAAAACTCCTTCTTCAAGGCTTTCATATATTGGTTATACCCTGGTTCACCCCTTAGTATCTTTTTAGGCAGTGGCAGTCTTATAAAGCTTCCAACATAACTAAACAGAATCTGGATAACAGTAAAGTATTGCTGCTCAATGCTAGGAGCTTTAATAGGGAACTCCACTGCCTACAAACTATCCTTACCCTGAAAAACACTGATATAAGCATTGTCACAGAGATGTGGTTCAAGACCAGAGACACCACACAAACAGTGCATGGTTTGAATGCCCGTTATACATTCAGGCCCACCTCTGAACTCATTAAACAAGATAGTGACCAAGAACTCCTCCATGTCCAACTTACTATAAACAAACTTGTTATATCTTAGCTAAATATAGGATCCCCACTATGCCCCCCTGGCTCATACCTTGTACATAACTAGAGTGAAGTACATATATACTAAGCCAAACACCATCCTCTTAACAGACTTCAAATACTCCTTCGTAAAATGGAAGACTTTTGTATCCTGAAACATGCATGCCTAGAGATTTCTGAACTTCATCAGTATAAACCCCATGGGTAGTCCACAGTGCAACTATGGATGATAAAATCCTGGACTTGGTCCTTACCAATATGGGGCAGCTCTGACCCTATTCAATAGTAAATTTTTCCCTGTTCAAATCAGACCACAAGTCAGTTACATTCACCATAAATATGAAGTGCTAAGCATGTTCCAATATATTGGTATTCTGAGATTATGCAAAGGCTAATCTATTAAAGCTGTGTGATGATCTGGCTAAATTCAAAAACTTCTTGTACTTTTATGACCCTAATGCATATGCAGAATCCATTACTACTAATTTCTTTCTACATGTAATCTCCTTCAAAAATTAGTACACTACAATACTCTAAAATAAAAGAAAAATACTCATTGCATGCAAAAATAAATATAACTCTCAAAATACAAAAAATCTAACTTGTTAAACTAAACAAGGAACATGGACCCTGACCAATTCAACCAAAGCCAGATATGAGGTAAAATAGGAACTTAGGTGCAGAATAAACGCAAAGTCTTCTTTGACTATGTTAGACAGAGCTAATAGTAAATTATATGTCATACCCTGTTCCAAAGGACAAAGACAATCTACTAGAGTCCAAATTTAGCTCAAATGTCACACCCCTCCCCTCCCCTCCAATGTTGTCATATTGCATACCCACATTGACAACCCTATCAAATCTCCCAAGAACAAGTTCTCAAGTGTCACTAAGGCCAAAAATACTATGTCTACAGGGCCAGATAACATACCAGGCTGTCTACTGGTCAGCCTGAAACATGACTTCTTATGCAGTACCAGCCTGAAAACAGGCTACATGCTGGATGAATGGAGGAAGTAACTAGGGAGGGCAGCAATGGTCATTGTCTTGCACAAAGGTGGTGCTTCACTGGACCCAGGTAATTAGACTGGTCAGGCTTATGTTTCTATAATCTGTAAGGCTATGGAAGGTATCACTGGGGAATTAATAAACAAGGATATATGTAACCTATGAACGCTTGACCCAAACTAGTTTGGATTCATCATGGGCAGTTCCTGCCTACATAACCTGGTCAGCTTCAAAACGAGTTACTGAAGCAGTGTACACACAGTACACACTATATACCTGGTCCTTGCAAAAGCATTCAACACCATCCTACGTTCAGGTATTGTAAATTTGGGTTTCTAATACCATGACGGGAATGGACCTTATTCTTAAGTCAAAGTATGATTAAAGTTCATGAAATTAGTATTGTTTCAGTCTTTGATGTTAGCCAAAAGTGCTCCTTGCAGCATCCATAATGTGCCCAGTAATGACCCCTGCAATTTGTATGGAGTTACATGTATCAGTAACATATCTAAGTATGATTGCAGATTCTTTTTTTATAAGACCTGTTGCTCCTACACTAGTAGTATCTTTCTTCCACATTGCCTCATTTCTGCCTGCAAATCCTGGTATTTTATGACTTTGTATTGCTCTGTACATAAGACACTGTAGTCAATGGGTGTCGCAATTTCAATGATCAGTTCTAATTTTGTCTTCTTTTCATGGACTACAATATCTGGTTTTCTCGCATCTATTTTTTTTGAACTCTTGATAATGGATGATCTCATGTGATATAAACTTCATTGTTTTCTATGATGCTTTGTGGCTGATATTTCCAGTGTTTTTCAGCTACTTCAATATTATAATGTTTGCACAATCCCCAGTGCAGTAGTGTTGTCACATTATAATGCCTTTCAGTATACAGTCCTTCTGCCATTAGTATATCATGACCAGCAACAAGGTGTGTGACTGTTTCCAATTCTGTTTTACAAAACTTACATTTGTCTGTTTCTCCCACATGTTCAATGGACTTTGTAAACAAACGTGTACATAGTCCACTATCTTGGGCCATGAGTATTAACCTTTCATCTTATGGTTTAAATTCACGACTCCTTAACCATTCCTGCATTTGATCCTGATCAACACAAGGTTGTTCTAAGAGTTTTCTATAAATGCAACTACATCTACGCATTTTCCACATTTCCTGCCTTCTCATCTGATCCTGCACCTTATATTCTTTCTTTTGCTTTTTTGGCAGATTCTTTTGATGCATGATTTTTATCTACTTCTGGTTTGGTTTCCATTCCCACTTGATGCTGATGTGCTTCTGCTAAAGTAAGCAGGGAAGTCATCTTAGACTTATTCTCCTCATGTTTCAAAACTTTCACTATGTTTGGGTCTTGTAAGGTCATGCATTCCTATGATTGCAGATCTATACATGTAATCAGTTTCGAGGAGGCCCATACCTCCTTCAGAATGGGGAATATGTAATCTTGGTATCATTTGATGAGCATAAAGCATCCTTCTTGCTTTGCTCTCCAGCCTACCCAACACCTTTTGGGGCCAGTCAATCACTCCAAAACTGTATGTTAGAACAAGGAAGAGCAAACTGATCTATAGCCTGGTCTTTGTTCCTAGATGTCATTGCTGTTTTCAGGATTAATTTAAGTCTTCTAAAATATTCCTTACTAAATTTTATTTTCATTTGTTCATGTTTTATTGTCAATCCTTCATCAATTCCCAAATATTTCTACACTCCTTCTTGCTTAAGTTCTGATCACATTCCTGTCCCAAACTGATGTTTTCTTGGTGCTACAGCTTTTCTGCTTTAAAGGTTGCTTTTGCACATTTATCAAGACCAAATGACATTCTTATATCATCTGAAAAAAGTTTGACCACTTGCAGTTGGACTTTTCTCATAGGTAAATGTTAAGCCCTATGTACCTTGTTGACTAGCAAATTGGATAAATAGAACACAGGAAATAAGTGTGGTAGCTCTACCTTTTCCAAAAGACCTGTCACTAGTGGATTATCCCAGGGGTCAGTCCTTGAGTCACTCCTCTTTTGATATTTAGTTCTCAGAGGTCACATCTTTTGTGGCTGAGAATGTTTACAGATGACTGCTAACATGGTGCCATCATAAATTCTCTAGAGAACATGGAGATCCTGCAAAAGTCCCTGACTCAATCAAATACCTGGTGTCAAAATCATGGTCTAAAACTAAATGCCAAAAAATAATTGTGTCGTTCAACAAGCACAACTCCATTTGTCACTATCACATAGTACCCCACCCCCCATAAATAGATCCCGTAGTTAGGGATTAGGGAACCATTGTTGTCAATGAGCTGTAATTTCATCACCACATATGCATTGTTGTAAGGAAGTCCCTTTTTAATCACACAGCTTACAAGTTTCTACTAAACATATGGCATTGAGGTCCACGGATATGATTATTCTGCTGTAATTGACACAAATTAGGTTGATTATTGAGTATAATGTCCATTTCAAAACATACCTGTCTACAAGCTTAACCCAACTGGAAATAACCACAATGCTTTCTCACTAAAGTAATCAAGGGCACACATCATAAAAAACTATGCAGACCATTTCTAAGCCTTGCCCTCTTCTCAGTGTCATATACTGTAGGCTTCTGATAGGTGACCTCTGCTTTGTATATATATATATATATATATATATATATATATATATATATATATATATATATATATATATATATATATATATATATCCTCAACAGACCCTCTTCTGTTGAATCTGTTTACACATTAACAAGTCTGATAGTATCATAAACACCTGCTCTAGGAATCTCAATCTGTTTTGTAAAATTAATAGACCTTGCTGGAGGGAGGTGCCACAGATTGCCAATTCCAGGGAACCTTCTTCCCCAAGTCACATAATGCAAAGTATTTCTGTTACTCTATTGAAATATAATTTGTGTGCTTGGATGGGTAACTGCAGATCCACCCATTTAGCACCACTGTCCCTCATGCATAGTGGTAATATGTAAATATCCCAATATATCCTTGTTTAGCTCATCTGTGGGTTATTTGTATGTAAAATATACGGGATAATGCCTACCATGGGAATGTAAGGCCAGACTACTTAAGATCCTCACAGATCAATAGCATTGTAAGTACGTATGGACCTAAATGCCATTTCTTTGATGGTTCCTTCCAGGTTTCTTCTCACATTTGCTAATTACATATAATTGTTGCAAGCCAGATATAACTTGCAAAGTATGAACCTTCTTTGGTTAATATTGTATAGTTTCTTGGTATCCATGTCCCACCAGGACAGCCTCCCTAACTAATGATAAAACCTGTATTTCTGTGCAGTGGATTCAGACTTGTTTAGAGTCATAGTAAAGACATGTCATCTATGTGTCTCACAGATGTTATTAAACATCTTCCAGTTTCAAATGTTCACGCATACTGAAGTAAGGTCTTCATACTTAAAAGTGTATAGATAGTATCTTTAACAGTGACACAAACATTTGCGTGAAAAATGTAATAGTATTATACTTAGAACAGGACACGAGGATAACTAGGGATCTAAAAGATTATTTACTGCAGATGAACTCTTAGTCAAAACTATGTCCAGTAAACTCATCTTCCTTCCAGATGTATCAACAGTTTTGACCAAGTTGTCGTGCTACAACATTCTCAAAAGTCTGGCTTATACAGTTTTTGATTTGGTGATGTGTCACCATCACCCAGTAGTCCTCAGCAGTGACATTAGACAAATCAAATAAAAATGTCATGCACATAATGTATCACTCATCACCCAACAGTCCTCAGCAGTGACATTAGACAAATCAAATAAAAATGTCATGCACATAAGTCTGTACCCATTTGGGTCCTTATAACCCCATAGGAAGTCACAAACTGAACTTTCATGTTGATTATTATTACAGTTCAGCTGAATCTTGTACTTCCTTAAAATATGAAGTAAATAGATGGTGAGTGCATACTTTACTAAGATTCTATGCCCTTTGTATTCTTTTTTTTCTCTTCTGTATATATATATATATATATATATATATATATATATATATATACGTATTGCTACTTTTGCCTTTGATGTGTCCGTTTTCTTATGTTTTGTTAACTTTATTTTTATTAGGTAGAGAATAGATATAACACAGGTTTATATATCTAGTAGCCAGTACTGAAAAAATGCCAAATTTGAGTGATTTACTGCATATTTGTATGTAGAAGAGATGTGACCTGCTACAAGAGATTCTGTCACAAGTATTATGTATCAATATTTTCAGAGAGTTTTATCTGTTTTGTTGATGGTTAACTTTTGGGCAAAAATAATAAAACCAGAAACTCCAGTAATGTAACATGTATGTTGATGATAATACAGTGGTAAAGCAGATCAGTTATATAACATTGTTTGTCCTCCCAAACAGGGTTCTGTGCAATCATTTACACCATCACCAACTGAATGTCACTCTGCTGGGCTGGTTTCCAACTCTCCAGTTCTGTCAGGGAGCTACAGCAGTGGCATCTCTTCATTAAGCCGATGCAGCGTATCTGAAACGTCAGGCTCTGAGGCCCAGTCTGGTGAACAGACTCTAACAACATCATATTCCAGTGGTTCTGAAGAGTTGTTCAGAAAAGAAAACAAAACTCCTCCACCCTACAGTGTTTACGAAAGGGCCCTGAGACGACCAGTTCCAGTACCGCACAGCCTGTCTATACCAATCTCGTCTGATCCACCTGCACTCCCTCCTAAACCACAACAGGCAAGGCCTACCAAACTGGAAAATATAAACATGAAGAGTGAGCCACCAATGTCCAGGCCTCGCCCTCTCCCTAGGAAAGTATCACAGTTATAGTAAACCTCCTGTAACTACTGTAATGTAAAAAAAAGTTGTTTAATATTAAACAGTAACTATAAGTCTTTGGAAAGAAACTCATTGGCACTTTAATCATTTCACCAATGCTTATTACAAAAGAAAAAGCACAGAGAATCCTGTAACATTTTTTTTTCTTTTTTAACACATTGGGATGCAGCTAATTCAGCCTTTTTGTGGCTGAAATTCTTGAAAATAGTTTGTTGTATATAAAATGCTTTTAAACCAATCATCATTGGAGGAAAAAAGTCCCACTTTCACTATCAGATTTGAAAAGAACAGGGTTAACTGAAATCTAATTACATCATTGTTTTCATAGTGTTTAATTATAACATTTTCATACATGCAGTTTTTGATAGTCTTATCATGGAAACATTTCAGGACACCACTAATGTTGACTAATAGAAAGATGGGGGCTTGATTTTCTTAAGATAATCTAAATTCACAAAAAATTCTATGGTTGTAAAATGATTAAACTGGAACCAATTCAAAGGCAAGCTAATTCACAATCCACATTAATGAATTTAAAAGTGTAGCGGTTATTTCTTGAAAACACATTTTATATATGAAAGAAAGCAACAGATACTTGTTATCATGGGGTCCCTAAAATTTAGGGAACATGACATTTGCAGTTTCTTTGAGTAAGGTGTGAATTTCCTTTTGTGAACTGGAATGTGACATAGCAGCTTGTTTAACGCCAGTGAAATAGTCATCAGTCTGTGCATAAATACTTCTGATAATACAGTGCATATGTGTGTTTACTATAAGCAGTACATCCTGTCTGGTGCCACTAAGTGAATACTTTTGAAAAATATTTTATGTTTACTTTATATAGTACATCCTGTTTGGTAGCACTGCCCAGTTAACACATCATACCATCAGACCATTGTTCTTTTGAAGAATCAAATTCATTTCTTCTCAGATTTTATTTTATTTAGTTGTGCAGTTGTTAAGTTTGTGCTGTTCTGCCTGTACGTTGATTTTTTTCTTTTTTCCTAGTGGCTAGAAATGCTATGTAGGACTTGGCTGATTTTAACCCCCCCCCCCATTACTACATTCTGGCTTATAATATAAGGGGAAGTTATTCTGGTATTGTCACTGTAGTTTCTTTTCTTACTGTCTCTTATAGAAAGAAGAAGGGGTAGTCCTTTTTTTCATCATGGAAACTAGCTGTGCCAGTCCATTTAAGAACTGTTGCATTTTCTTGCTCTGTTCTATCCTCTTAGTTCCCTTCACTATATTGCTGCCCTAATCCCTGTCTTGTTGACTCTTCATTGAGACCTCATGATATTTTGCTACATCATAATGTAAGTTTTGTGTAATTAGTGTGCATATTATGAGCTGACCATAATTTCCTCATCCATAACATCTATCCATGTGGCCTAGGGTTGCCACCTTTTTAAATGGCCAAAGTGGGACATTTTCGGGACACACATCAGATTTTACAGGCCGACACATACCCACGGTCAGTACAAAGGATAGAACTTAACTTTTTTGTCTAAATAAAAGCTTATTCATGTAGCAATTTAGTTGCTTATTCTTTTTCTTGTAGAATTTAGGTATTTTAGATACAGAAATAACTATTTTATGCAACTATTACATAAAATATGGGACATAATTATGTCCTACAATCTCAGGGCATTTGCCATTTTTAATATTTTTTGTCAGGGCACAACTGCCCAAAGAGGGACTGTCCCTCGCAAAGTGGGACAGGTGGTAACCCTAATGTGGCCTCATTCATGCAATTTCCATATTGTAATGACAGTCCTCAATTCACTGTAGGGTTTGATATCTGCCTGGAGCATAGACTGTAACATGAGAATAGCCAACAGTAAGAGACGCTAATAAGAGCCGGAAGGTATGGATTAACCATCCATGGTTTGCAGCAAGGTGAAGCTACATTATTACCAAGGTGTGAAGTAGGCGAGTTGTGCATTAGAGGGGTAGGTGTTTTGCATGTAGTGGTCTGCTGGTACCATTCAACAGAAAGAAGCTCCTCTCTTGTGCCTATTTATAGAGCTAGGGCATTAAAGTGTTTGCAACCATATAGATCCCATAGTAATAACCAGAAAAGGCTATGTGTAACATAGTACCTTCAAAATGTCATTTAAAAAGTATTTATTCAGTTGAAGTTGAGAAATGCTAAATGCTTTAGTACTCAGTCTCTGATCACTGTTAGGATGCATGACTTCATTAGTGTATGGGTGAATTACTGAATCTGTTTGAAAAGGGGGCCTTATTTTTCTAAGGGTCAGGTTCCAAATTTATGTTAAGGGGAAAGGTTTTGCCAAAAGCTTGCATTAGTTATGTAGATCAACATGATTTTGAAAGGAGGTTTGTGCATTACTTATATGAAGTAGTGAAGAATGTTTGTAGACCACAAACATACATTTTTAAAATTCCACAAATACCTGTAGCACTGTACCTGCCTAGCACTTTGATGGCATAACTACAGATTGAAAGTACACACCTGTATATTCTGTCAAGAGAAGCGGCAGGCAGGACAGATTGTAAGACAGCTGTTCTGTACCAGTGCAAAATAGAGACATTCAATTCAGTCGTTAATCAAACTATGATCTTGCCAGGCAGTTCCTGACAAGGTATACAGAGAGGTGGCAAGCACACACCTTGTGCCATCCATTAACTATATTTATTCCCACCTTAATACAAGCAGATAAACCTGCAGAGAAACAATATGCCATCATGCAAAACAAGGTCATGCACAGTCTGTCTCATTCGGTAGCCAACTTCCATTTGGCAAGAACATGAGTTTGCATGCTGTATAATGGAGCCCTTATATCAAAGTACAACAGTGGTACTCAGTATAATAAGCAAATAGATATTTTCACAGCTTTGTAGACCAAATTAGCATGAGTACTGTCCATTTCTTTCAGTCTTTGCTAGTACCTACGAAGGGTTAAGTTGAAACATTGTGTTAGCATATACCTACATGTGCACTGCTCAATAATACTTACACATATTTAGTTGTGTGTGGACGTTCATTTACATATTTTATATATATACTTATATGGAGTTGCGTGTCACATCAACAGTGATCTTCACCTAGAGCCAATGTTCACACCAAAGAGTATCTAGCCATGCCATGCATCATACCCATGTGTGTATGTACATACATACACACATACACATTTTATATATACAAAATGCATTATGTATGTGTGTCTGTATATATGTCTCTGTGTATGCGTGCAATCTGTGCAAATGGTCAGTATGTCCTTAACTGACCCATGGATCATTGCAGTACATATATTGATTCCTGACCCAACATCTTAAATGAACAAGAGAAAGCTGAACTTGAAATTAACCTCACCAAGCAACTGTTCATTTATCACAATGGATAATATGCTGCAGATCCTTCACTGAATTAAGTTGTTTGTTTAGAAAATCAAACCTTGTCTTTATGTTTTGCTATGCACCCTGATCTATTTCTGTAGCTGGAATCCAACATCACTGTCCTCAGTTCACTGTAGGCGTTTGATACCTGCCTAGAGCACAGAATCTGTCACAAGTTTCAAAGTCCTTTCACACTTGATAAACATAGGCAGTCATAATTCGTTACTTGAGTATAGACTTCTAGTGTAACTGTACCACCTCAGTGATCAGCGGTTATAATCCGTGAGGTGTTTGCTTATGCTGATGTTTGAGATAGAGTAAGGTGCATACAGAATGCCACTCATTTGCATAATGTATTTCAGAAATGCATTACTTCACAGCATCATAATTTTCTGATGTAGGACAGTGCACTGTTTCATGAGGTTAGGTGGATGGAGTATGCTTTTGGTAGATAGCTCCCTGTTATCAACTTCATACAGCTGTTATGTGATGGTAGGTCTGTCCTTTACCTTATCTCTCCTCCAGTGTTTGGTGTTATCCATTAGGTAGGGCAGGTATTTCTTCTCCGATGAGCAGGAATGCTACAGTTCTCCACTTACATGGAATATGGCCCTGAGAGCTATTGTCAGTCACATATCAAGAATGGGGTGAACTGAGCAGTGATGCAGTAAGTTAGGGGCTATGACTGAGAGTTCCTGACCTGCATTTTTTCTTTACTGAAATGCCAGTACAGAAAGGTACTTCATGTAGCAAGCTATCATCAGTTTGCTTCATTTAAATGAAGATGTCCTTTTTTTTTTGCCCTTCTCTTGGTGTGCTGAGATGGGTGTGGATTGGCTGTAGGAAGCCAGTCTGTACAGATGTTCTAATCGTCTTGGCTTGCTGTAGTGTAAGCCAGAGTCCTTGAGGGGGCAGGGCTCTGTATTAGGAATGGGCCCTAGGTGGCTAGTTGAGCCAACCATGGTTCTTGCTATCAGCGCATTCACACTGGCACTGCAAAGAAATGGCCTTGATGAACAGAATGCTTTTTTTTCTGTGCATTGGTGGAAATGTTTTATATTTTTCATATTAACTACAGTTGAAGTAAGGATGAACTGTAAACAAAATAAAACAAAAAATGGTGCTGCTATTACATCTTGTAACATTGGAATGCACACCTGCTGAATGTTTAACTGGAAATTACCACTTTTTCTCTCTGTACATTTTTGTTCATTTTCACAGTACATTGGTATGCAGTTTTGCTTCTGAGTATTAAGAAATGTTCGGTTTCCTATAATAAATGTTAAAGTATTTTTGTACATAGTAGATAATTTTCATAACAATACTAGTACTTGTATAAAATATACAGTTCTGTATGTAGTACAATTGCTGTAATAATTATGCCAAATATGTCGTCTTGAACAATTCCTTGTATATAAAGGCATTTAACAAAAGATGCAGCCATATGAACATTACAGATTTGAATTTCATGAGAACAAATTAATATATGTTTATTTATATGCTATAGTGAGAAGCTTTTAGGAGCAAAATGGAAATTATTAATTTTAGTAAACTTTTGTATTCCCCTTTCTCCTCTGTTGAGATTCTGAATTTCCTGGAAAGAGCTGTAATTTTGCATTGATTAAATGTTTGGTCATTATGATTAATGACATGAAAGATTTAAAGGACAATGTATTTTAATATAAAAGAAAGATAATGCCTCACACTTTAAAAAAAAAAAAAAAGATTTTACAACACTTGCATTGTAACAGATTTGCTTATATTTTCAAGTGTTTCAGAACTAGAATTGTTGTATAAATTAGTGTTTCAGCATATTTGGAATCAGTGTTATTTGCCACTAAATCCATGTTTTATATTTGATGAATGAAAAGTATATGAATTTATCTTGTATGTGATTTACTGGAGTCTGTTGCGGCAGCTTTGAAGCAAACATTTTAAGAAGTTGTGTTTACCAGCTGCATATCGTGACAATGACCAAATTGTAACTGACATTAAATATTGTATAATAATTTAATTTTTTCAAAATATTTTATATCATTTTTATTTATGTTCATCGCACAAATTTCAAAGTGCTGCTTTCCACTTGATGAAGTTGAAGAGAAAACGTTTTTAGTGTGTGTGACTTTGTAGGAAATAGAAAAAAAAAACTTATTGAATACTTTGATACCTGAAATAGAAACCTGAAGGGGATTAATGAGACATCTGATATGACCACTGTGTTAAAAGTCTTACCTTAAAAACTAAGCTACAAAATGTAAGGAAATGTATTACTTTTAGAAAATGCTCATAACTGATTTGGGTATGCTGTTAACGACAGAGGAAGGTAATCTAGTATTATGTTAGAAAACTGGGTTGCAATTAAGATGGTCATAAGCAGATCACCATTGTAGTAGCCAAAGCTATTTGGGTTATATCCTGCAGAAGATATGACCAACCAGCATACCTCTCAACCTCTTTGACCAAGAAATCTGGACAAAGCCACAAAAAGTGGGGGGACAAATACCCAAAAATAGGAACACTTTTTAAATATTGTTCTTACAGACTTAGAAAGTTGATAGAATAACAGGTTTTGCATTGGGATGAATTTTCTGAAGGATATGAAGTCTGAAACTCAAATGTCTGCCGTTATTTTCTGGCATCAGTCTTCAGTGATTATCCAGTAGTTTGCCAGAAAACCACACATTGTAGGAGAAACAGACCAAAAATATGAGGCAAAAATATCGACATTCTGGGAAAATCTGGACAGTTGAGATGTATGCCAACCAGCCAGCTTGTCAAACCTAAAGGGTGCCTTCCACATGCTCTATTTCATAGTTGTGCATGTACAGCTCCATATAAAAGCAGTTCTAGTGTCAAAAGTTTCAGAGCTTTCTAGTCACTGATGTGTGCTCCTTGTACAGTCTTCGTGGAACTGATAGCTGCCTAGTGATCCTTCGAGGATGGGCAGATAGTCCCATTCTGGGGAAAAACTTAAACTGTTTTAGTTTTCTAAGGAAATCTACTGTTTTTTTTCTGTGAAACTAATATTATTTATACTAGGAAACTTACTTTGTTTGGACTGTTACCGGGGATTTTATTACTGTGAATGCTTGTGGAAACATATTGTGTTAAATTGTATTTTTATAACTTTTTCTAATATTACTGTATATAATTTATGCACTGGGGTAGAAATTGGTTCTTTTGGAGACTGTCAGGATGTATATTACTGCAAAAAACACTTTTTTAGTTGGCACTGAGTTTTCCGACTGTACAGGCTTTGCAAACTTGAAGGCCTCCTTTGTGGCTGGATATACAGGGAAATTACCAGTCTTCTCTGTTCTTCCTCTTTCGCTCTTGGGTTGCCCTCTGTGGGGAATGGAGAACCACTCTAGTTGGTCTCTGATGTGACCACTATGTTAAGAGTCTTACCTTAAAACCTACACTACTGATTTGGGTATGCTGTTAACAACAGAGGAAAGTAATCTAGTATTATAGGGTGAGTGGAGGGTTTACCATGTAAGTTGGAAAAGGGAGACTGAACTTTGGGATAATGTGCCTGCTTTGGGCTGATTCTTTTCTCAGGAGGTTCCCCGGAAAATGAAAACAAAAAATAAAAAAATAAAAAAATGTGACACTTACTGGTTTTATTTCAATGGACAAGGAATATTTGCTGGGAATTTCTAGAGAGTTAATTTCTAATTTTCCTTACCTACTTCCATTTCAGGTAAAAAAAAATGTTCTTTCTCTTTCTGACTCTGATTTTCAGCCAGAAGTGCAGAGATTGGAGGGAGAATGTTGTACTACAGTCATTTCATCACAATCTGAAGATTCAGATTTTTAGGAAAATGTTGCTATAAATTTCCTTCAAGAAAACCTTTCTTTTCTGGAACTTTAACTGAAGTGAAACATGTTTGTATTTCCGTGGGATCAGAAAGAAATTCCTATTTCCTTTTAAATGTATTATGACTTGTTTCACTTGAATTTTCCTCAAACTGCAGATGTTTCTCATGTTTTATCTGCTTTAGGCAATGTTTTCCTCACAGATTATAGTTTACCTGAGAGTCAGCCCCCTGCTCCTGGAAAGTCTGATAGCTTATACATTATAACTCTGGCTCATAAATACTTGCTTTTTATAACCCCAGAGCAGACACGGCTGTGATTCCTGTATCCAGAACTGCTTCTGCTAGACGTATTACTGCTACTAATCCAATTTCCCCTGACAAGGATGTGAAAACTTTTTTTTGCAAATTTAGGAAGGAACTTGATTTTTCTGCTACCTTTAACATTTATAATTTTTAAATACTAAGATCACATGTTAAAGTTTTTACTTCTGTTTTTTGAGAAGATGAAAAAGTTAACTGCTCTGTGGTGAAAAATTCTTTGACTGCCTTGTTTGTAAGTGCTTCTCATGTACTTAAACATGCCTTAAAGTGTTCTTATGATGCTGCTGATACTGGTTCCTGATCTGCTGCTTCTGGTTCATTCTGGGTCAGTGACGAGAGGATTTGCTTAGTTATATTTGTAAAATCTTCCTGAAGATGTTAAAACTAAAATTTTAAATTCTCCCCTAGACAAGTAGGTTCTGTTTGGCCCTTCTTCTGTTGAGGTGATTAAGAGGTTTGATGAGAGGAGAAAGCTGATTCAAAGGCTGACCCAAATCTTTCAACCTTCCCTTTTTAAGCAGATAAATTTCTTTCCATGTCAGCACCCTTTTTCAAAAAGCAGTTGAACCAGCAAGGTGCTAACAAATAAGATTTTAAAAAAGCATTGGCAAGGAGGCTTCAAAAAGAAATGGAAAGCCTTTCAAAGTCAAAAAGAGTCCAAAACATCAGAAGGATTCTTTACTCTTCAAGCTCCCCCACCACTGTGCCACTCCCCTCCTTTCTTTGAGTCTGCCTTCCTTTGTGGTAGCAGATTGTTTCAAACAAATGGGTTATTCAACAGGGGTACACTTGGCAATGGGAGTCCCACCTTCCTGTCCAGGGTCATGTTCCTTGCCATGTAAACTAAATATCCCTGTTCCCTCCAGTTCTGGAAAAAATGTTATCTCATGGTGTCACAGAAGCAGTGCCTGCCTGTCGGTTGGGCAAGGGTTTTATTCAAGGATGTTTCCAGTGCCAGTGATGGAAGTAACCTGAAGGTGCATGGTAGAACTCTCATTTCTCAATTGTCTTGTCAAGTTCCCAAAGTTCAAAATAGTTATCCCTTCAGGCCATGTTCCATCTTGTCCCTTTAATACCTATTGCAGGTAAAGCAGAGATGCCATTTTCAAATTTACTTCCTTGGTACTTGGGTTACTGGGGTCATGTGGGCATCCTGCTCCAGCTGCAATGAGTGTCCTTCTTACCTTATTTACACTGAATTTTTGCCTGCTATAGTCAGCTACTCCATCTCTCCCCTAGAGACTTCAAGCAGCGGCTAAGACAAGCAGCTTGTCTCACTTCCTGAGTAAAAATAGCATGCACCAGAGAGAGAGAGTGCATTGCATGTTGTGCTGTTTTTTTTTTTTTTTTTAACTCTCCCTTATTTAAGTTGTAATGTATTTAGTAGCTGCATTCTTTTAGCTGGAGCAGCCCACCCCAAGATTTTCATTCCAGCAGTTATATTATCCAAACCCATCGTAAAATCTGTACTGAAAGCTTATACCTAATGTTTGGGGCATGCAGCCATCTTTGTTATGAACATTCTAATCCACCAACAGGGGTGACTTCTGTGTGGAGTCTGCATGTCCTTCCTGTCTTCATGTGGTTTTCTCCGGATGATCCGTTTTCTTCCCACATTTCAAAGACAGGCAGTAGGTGGATTGGAAATATTAAATTGACCATAGGTGTGACTGTGAATGTGTGGTATGATAGAACAATCATGGCAGGGTTAGCCACCCAGCAGTTTGAACAATGTCTCTAGATGATTGACACTTTTGAAGTGACACCCTGACCCCACATGCAAAACTGGGAAAAAGAGGTGATGGATAGATGGATGGATGATTTCCCAGTACATGGCTGGGGTAGTTCACTGGTATCTTATTCCAGATGACTGGGAGGGGGTAAGAGGCAGGGCAGAGATAGACCTTTCACTTCTTGAACATTAACTTGCCTGCAAAGTATCCTAAATAACATCCAAACTAAAGAGTAAAAAGGTCAAACAAAGAGCCCTTTAAGGTGAAACTGCAAGAAAAATCCAGCCAAGCTGGAGTGTTCAGTGTGTAATACCTTAAACCTC
Organism: Protopterus annectens; assembly: GCF_019279795.1. Classification (NCBI taxonomy): domain Eukaryota; kingdom Metazoa; phylum Chordata; order Ceratodontiformes; family Protopteridae; genus Protopterus; species Protopterus annectens. Next base: position 1,389,787,390 of record NC_056745.1, on the reverse strand, counting down.
ATGCAAATCAGCATCTAGGATATTTGTAAATGACTGCTTAAAGACATACCCCAGTTTTAAATACATGACTTCTGAAAGGACGTCACTTTTTACTTTTCACTTTTCACTTTTTAAGTCTTTATGGGTACATTCAAGAGTGTAAACCCAAATCCCATTAACTGTAAGCATGCATGTTTCAGACTTTTATTTTTTGACCTCATCAGTAGACCATAAGTGAATTGTTTGGGTGTACCTTAGAAACTCTGTTTAAAATCAAGCCTAATGTCCATAAATTTAAGGGTGCCTGTAAAGTATCCCAAATAACATCCAAACCAAAGGGGAAAAGGGTATCACGGATACATTTTTCAGTCATAAGTACAAGAAAGACTCAGTGAAGCTAGAGTCTTCAATGTGCAATACCTTAAATCTTCTGTAGTGCGGGCCCATGGGGTATATGCAAATGACCCCTTAAGAACATACCACAATTTCAGTTACATGATATCTGAATGCCAACTACTTTTTGCTTAATGCCTGATCTAAGTTTTATTGTATTCAGCAGCTGCATTCCCTTTGCTACAGCAGGCACCCATTAACCTTGACCCCCAAATATTTTTATTCCAGCGATTATATTATCCGGCTCCATCCTAAGACCAAATCTTAAAAGTTTATACCTAATGTTTCTCTGGTGCATGCAGCTTTCTTTTTTATTAACATTCTTGTGATCCATTTAAAGTTTCACAGTACTTACTTGGGCTAATTAACTGATTATTCTATGAATGCCCTGGTATCATCTTTGAGTTAGCACTCCTCTGTTCATCTTCTACCTTCCCACAAATTCCCATCCACCCTCATTTAATCTACTTTATTTCTAAACAAAACCTCTCCCACTGATGCTCATCCAATCTGCTCATCCAAACAGTAACATAACTCCCCCCCCTTCAGCCAAAATAATTTAACACCTAAGTCCTAACATTGATTCATCACCTCCCTCCATAGCTCTTCACAAACACAGTCATAACTACTACTCCCTCGATTCTTAAAAAAATCCCAGCGTATTCTAACTCTTAACTTTCTACAAAACATTAGTTACACCCCTCCACGCATTATAGTAATTCATAATTAACAAATGTATCTTGAATTCTTTCCTGTCACCTCCTACTTCCTATCTGTTATGCACAGAACTGATTTTCATAATCCTCTAAACCTTCCTCTCTAGTTTCCGTGTTTTTTTTCTTATGCTTCTTCTTCTGCTTATATTTTTTTACTTAATCCAAAAATACAATAGTAATGTAACCATTCATTTGCTAGCCATGCTATCGCTCTCAAAGATTGCTTACTGCACATTGTATCACCCCCAACTTTATCTACACTATCTGCCAAAATCTACTCCTCCCTCACTAACCAACTCCAATTACCCACCCCTCACAGTCTAGGCTTTATCTTATAACAAGCGAACCAAGTTTATTACTTTAAACTATACTCCATTAACACCAAGTCACAACTCCTTAAGCAAAACCTTAAACTCAAAGTAAAACAAAAATGCCTTTATATAACCCTTCATTTCACATTAGATTTACAGTGAAGTACAGATATTTATCCTAATCCTGAAACTTCTCAACAAACACCAATCTGAAGCCCAGCAAATGTCCAGATAAACTCCCTACCCCATCTAGTCTTTACATTCAGCATTCCCACTTTAAAATTATTTCCAACAAAATGCCTGACGTCCATGCTTGGATAGTCACCCACTCCTCTGACATTCTAGTTGCTGCTAAAACTAGATTAAAGCAAGGAACTAAATAGAAATAAAATAGCATTATTGGGACTGCCAGAACTCAGAAGAAAGTTGGAGGTTTTGCTATCATATAAAAATTACTGTACAACTCTTCCTCTCCAACTTTATACAACAATGCTGGGATCCTCATCTTTTACACTAGTCAGATCATTGCATCATTGTATTGTATATCCCTTATAGATAAACAATATACCCATTACTGAAGAAAGCTTACTCTGGATGTCCATTTCTCATGAAACTGTAATACTTAGAGATATGAACATAGAGTGGCAGTCCAACCAACCAACAAATTCAAACTCCTTCTTAAAGAACATCTAAACAATAATCAGCTATGTTCCTGTATTACCCCTGGATAATGTTATCTCTCCTCACTCTTCACTTTGACTTAAATGAAACCTCCTTTTAAATCTCTCTTTAACCTTCTCTCTCCCCACTTTTCATATTGCCTAGCAGTAATTTCCTACTAAATATCTTCTTCCACTGACCACTTTTCCATCCTAAACTTAGTCTGCTGAAGGAGTATAGCTTTCATTTACCAAAATTTGTATCACTGTAAAAATATGTATAAATTGTAACTACGTCACTTTTTTAACAATCCTGTTAATAATGTGTATTGCCTATCTTTTCTGGAAATAGTATTTAATCTGTATATTGAAATTATCTGTGACTGTAATTACTGTTACAGTCTTTTTAGTCTGTTACTAATCTTTGTTTTTTAATTTTATTTGTCTTCTTGGGTCTTTCCCCTGGGCCTCTGCTGAAAAATGGGCTGCTGGCCCAGTCAGACTATCCCAGTAAACAAATGTAAAATAAATAAAATAAATAAAATCCAGTACTTGTACACTCTTTTCAAATTCCATAGACCTATATAGCTTTACTCAATAAGTAGACTTGCCAGATATAGCAGAAATGCCAAAAGAGAATCTATTCTAGACTGGATCCTTACCTAAGGTCCTAACATCATTCCCTCCTTAGATACACTCTTTGATGCATCAAGTGATTGCCTTGCAACATTTGTAGTTAGACATCCACAAGCAACATCAGTACAGCCAAGTTAGAAATGCCAACACATTTCAGAAAGACAACTTCTCTAATACATTAAAACTATATCACTGGGATGTAGTAAAAGTGCTTCCTCTAGATGATACTAACACTGAATTTAACAGTATTTTCCTGACTACTCTTAATGAACAAGCCTGACTCAAAACTAAAAGAGGCATCCCACATCCTGGTTGTCTAAAAAAACAAAAATGCTCATGATCCAAAGAAAAGAAGCTTGAAAAACCTGGTCAAAAGGCAAATCCAAAGCAAACTTACAGGACTATGGCACTTCTGAAACCTAACTTAATGTCAAACAAATCTAGACAAAAAAAATCCCATTACATCGCACATCAGGAAACTCATCAACACAGCTTCAAACCTTTATGGTCATGAATAGAACGTCTTCAGTCCAGATCAGCCAGCCAGCCCAGTTCACATATTCTGAATCAGACATGCAGTCTGGCTACCCACTGGCCCTATGTACTATCTAGCAAAACCACAGCCAAGGGAACGGGCTTAGTAGAATCAGCAAGGAAAGAAGACCCTGTTGGACTTGACTCTAGTCTGGCACCGTGAAGAGACATGAGAGGTGTAGCATAAGTGGGAGGCCTTGGCCAGCAGTGAAATATGACTACTCATCATTTTTTCACTTACTTGGTGAGGTGGGGGTGGCAAGCCCCACCGGCACTCTCGCTTCTGGCTCCAAGCACCCGGGCGTCAGTGTGCAACCTGTTCTGGGGACAGTGTCAGGTGCAGAGTTTGACTGGGGAAGTACACCTGCCAAAGAGTAATTCAGGTGTCCTAGGGTGAACTCAGGGATGACAGAAACCTCCCATGGAGGTGTAATCTCCCAAAAGAGGACACCAAGAATTTGACTATAAAAGTATCTCCCCAACAAAACAACTTCCCCAGTACGTTCAACATTCAGCATGTTCACACCCATGAAAAAAATAAACATACTAAAACTAAACCCCACCACATTAACACCAGATAAACTATCTGTTGTGCTCCTTAAAATGGTAGCAGATTTACTAGCTTATCCTGTCTATTCTAGCAAATACATCAAATAGAGAAAGGCATGTACTAACACTTTGAAAAAAAAAAAAAACATTTATTTTGCACTAAAAGAAAGGTGGCAAATATAGAGAGAGATATAACTTTAGATGAATTGCCAACTTAATTCCCTTATCAAAAATCCTTGAAAGAAGTATTCACTTGTAACTTCTTAAACGTTTTATTGACAATTCCATCCTTACCACATCCCGTCAAGGTTTATGTCTTTACCAAAGCTTTGTTGATGCTATTAATCCTTATAGAAGTCCAACACTCCACTGGTTTCATAATTATCTAACAAACAGAAAACATGAAGCCAGATAGCAATATATTTTTCTTTCATCCTTCATGTCAATTCCCACTGGGGCTCTTCAGTGTCCTACATTTGGCCCACTGCTGTTTAAATAATGACCATTGCACTAACACCATGCATGCTTATATTGTTCAATGTGTTAATGCCAACCCTTGTTTCTCTTACAATAACATAGATGATTGACAGTACCTAACATAATAGTCTTTCTCTTCCATAGAAACAGATAACTTAACTTCAAACAACTATAATCTCCAAACGAATGAAAAAAAGAAAGCCACGGCCGGACTGCAACACACCGTTTTTAATACTTAATTAAAACGCTTGACAATAAAAGTACGTTTTTCGTCCCGTTTGAATACAGGACTTCTTCAGAAACTCAAACAATCTAAAAATTCTAAGACTGGTTTTTATACATCGTTTCCAAAAAATGCACCAAATTCTACAATTACTTTACTTCTTAAAGGCGTATAAAGCCTAAAAAGAGAGACTGGAAGCAATCATTTTAACGTAAACAGCTTTACAAATCCCTATAATCTAAATGAAGAAAACATTAACTTTACAAATCCATATGGTCTGGTATATATTATATATTATTAGATACGCTTTAAAAATTCTAAACAAATATTTGATAAAATATATTTGATATTTTATAGAATATTTAATAAGATATTTAAAAAATTCTTAAAAAATTCAATAAAATTCATAAATTTATAGATTCATAAATTCATAATTTCATAAATTCACACTTGGGCACATTAGTGCATATTTCTATATTCTATATTTATATATTTATATTTATATTTTTATGTTTATGTTTCAGAATATATGACCACTCATATGTACCTATGGGTACAAATGTGAATGTAAATATAAATATGTATATACTCAAGCACCCACCCATCTGCATACCTATAGCAATGTATGAAACAAATGTATGTGCAAAATATGTGAATGATAATAAATGGATTATTTAGAGACATACACATATATATTTTCTGTATGATGAAAAATATACATATGTATTTATATATACACTTTCATGGACTTACTACTCGATGAAATATGTATATTCATGTATGTCTAAAACTCGTGAGCTTATTTGGAATACTTTCTTCAAAAAATTATTTATAAAAAATTATTTATAAAATTATTTATAAAAAATTATTTATAAAAATATTTATGAAAAAATGTGTTTATTATTTATGAAAAAATCTTTTAAAGATTATTAATTTTGTCAACAATTATTATTTTTATGAATTATTGTTATTTTAAAAGAATATTATTTTAAAAAATATAACTTAACTTGTCTTAATCACCAATAGAAAAATCCTTTTAAATCCAAAACGTCTCTTTCATTTAAAACCTTTTCTCACCATAACTTCAGCCGGTTACACCAATATGGAAATGGTAATGCAAAACCAGACTACTTAGTGTTCTCACTGACAACCAGCTCATATTCTACCACCACATAAAACATACAAAAAAATAAAATACATAAAAAACTAGGTACGTTGTACCTTGTACAGGGCTAAACCTTATCTCTCAGCTTCTTCCAGGAAATTCCAAAGACATGCATCTGGAGCATTTCTCCCCGGGCCTCCGCTGAAAACAGGCTCTGTGGAACCTAGTCGGACATTCCCGGTCAACAAATGTTAAATAAATAAAAAAAATATATATATATAGCCAGGACTTACTTGCTCCAAATACTATGTTATGCCTCTCTCATGCTTACTAATCTACAAGCCTCCCAGCTAAAAATATTAGAGCAGTATTATAACAAAGTAAGCCATATAAGACCCATCACTGTCCATTTCTAACATGTCTGAAATGGACAGAACTCTTAAACCAGATTACATACTCCCAAGTGGTTATAGACCACAATCTTGATAACAAGCCAAATAATTGTGCAATACTTAAAAAAATCAGCTTTAGTCCAAATCATTCACGGTGATCAGGTGACAAGTTGTTCCTTGACATATCTAAGTCTAATAAGTCTGCTGGAGACACTCTCTCTTTCCTAACTATGCTACAACAACTCTGGAACTCCATTCCTCTTGGGTTGGGACAATAGATAGCAACTGTCCTTAAAGACCATCTAGAACAACATGCACTTAATACCTGGCTTTGTTCCTCCTCAACCCGTAGCTTAGTTACAGTGTAATGTTTCTAGCCTCCAAACTTATTCTATAGTATTATATGCTATTTCTTTGCTCTTAAATACATTTCTTCTCTCACAGCGCTCTTTTTTACTTTCCGACCACAACTTATGCTCCGCTGTTTAACTCATATGACGATCTCCATTCAGACCATTCGAACTTTTAAAAGTTCGATCATATGGTCTCAGCTCAATCAACTGAAGGGGACCCATATATATATATATATATATATATAGAGAGAGAGAGAGAGAGAGTGAGAGAAGCTTTTTGCACTTTTTCTTTGTATCTTTTATGTATCCTGAATATTATTGCACTTTTTTCTAGAGCTTTTCTCACCAACCCTTCTCTAAAAAGGGGTTATGTTATCAAAATAGTCGGACTACCCCAGAAGAGAGATCTGAATTCTGTCCTTTTAAAGCTTATACTTTTTCCACTTTCAACTAGCTCATCAGACTGAACTGAGGCTCTTAACATGGAAGATTTTTGCTCACTGCTCTGACTTCTGTTAGAAGAGCACTTGAGTTGCATGATCTCATGATGAGTCAGCTCTGATTTTCTACAAGGACAGTGTTTTTTTTTTAAACTAATCTTTAATATTTTATGCCTTGAGTGGTTTCATAGTTTACCGTCAGCAAGTCTATTACTATCCCATCTTTTTTCTAAAATAAGGGAAAAATAATTCTTCATACTGTGGTTGTCCAAAGGCACATCAGATACTATCTTGATACAACACAATCCTTCTGGAAAGATGACCACATGTTTGTCTCAAATGAAGGTAAGAGAGAAGGACAAGCAATGTCAATAAAGAATATTTCTAGATGGTTGTCTTGTGCGGTTTATTTTTGGTATTCTGAGCATAACAAGCCACTCCTAAGCAGGGTTAGGGCTCATTCTATCAGGGCTTTGGCATCTGTGGCTTTTTGTAAAATGTGTGGACTCTAGAACTATTCTAAAGGTGATAACTTGGTCCTCCCTATATACTTTTACAAAGCACTGTAAATTGGATTCCTTTCCCAGGTCCAGAACAGGCTTTGCTAGGGCCATTCTCCAGGGGTTTCTGGATTCTTAATTTATTTCCTCCTCCCTTTTGGTTTCTAAACTATGGCAATTTGTCCAAATAGCTTAAGGTACAGTAATTGAATGTTGAACATAGTACAAATGTGTGATTTAACTTACCATAACAGTAGATGTTCCAATAGATTCTTTTTTGTAATAGCCATCCCCTCCCACCTGCTGCCTTCATTAGTTGTGTTTTAATGTTGTCAGGGTGTGTAGCTATATACTGTTGTATATATAGTCACTCTTGCTTTCAGTTTCCTAGCATTTTTCCTTTCAGGAATATTGCCTCCCTTCTTGGGGCAAAAAACTTCTGAAGTCTTTGGCACTCTAACTGCTCTGCTCCCTGGCATTTAGAGTGCATGGAAGGCACCCCTTAATTTTGATATGCTGGAGAATTGATGGCACCTTCAGGAGTGCAACAACACCATTATGCTGCCCTGCAGAGACAGTATTGTAAAATTAATCCAACTACCCGATATGGGAATAAAAAACACAGCATTTTGCACTAAAGGCAAGTGTTCTTTTTTTTTTTTTTTTCAATAATACTACTTTATTGTTTTTCTGCTTATTCATGCAAGATATTTGACCGTGAGATACACAGGTGGTTTCCAAACAAAGTTTCTAACAACAATCTAATAACATATATACACTATTTACATGAATGCTTCCATATTTCCATAATTGTAGAAATACACCTTATTTCTCCAGGAAAAATATCTTATAATAATGTGGTTCCAAGTAGAATTATACTTTATAATATGTATAACAAAGGAGTATTTCAGATTCCATGTTTTAAGCCGGTATAATATTGAACTGTTCTGTCTGTTGAGCGACTGAGACTACCTCATAACTTGATCAGCTTAGGCTACTGCAACAGTTATCTATTAGAACATGTACTGTTTTCATAAGTTTACTCACACAGCTATACCTCTGGTCCATTAGACACCCCTTTAGTTCATAAGTCCTTTACTTTCATGCATTCTGGGTAGCTATCAACATGTTGCTTAATCTGAACAAAGGTCCAAACGGCTGACCGTTATGATTAGTTGTTTGCTAGGATCTGCATGATTTACCTGGAATAGCTCAAATTAAGTTTTGCAGTACTCTGGCATACTGAGAGAAAAATATGTGCATTCTCTCAATCTGTCTCTTTCTCTCTGTCTCACACACACTATTCAGTAAAGTCTGGGTTACTGCCTCAATCTTTCTAGGAGTTTTCTTCTGTTCTTTAAGATTCCCTAGCTGGCATTATTGCAGTGATTTTGCCATCTGCACAAATGACTAAATACCTGAAAGATGCCTAGTCCAAGAGGGCTGAGCTGTTGCAAGCAGTTCATACCTGATTTGTGGAATATACTATGATGCTAGCAGGACTAGTGTATATGTATGGTAGTTACTGCAGAAGATAAAGGCTGTAAGTTGTTAACAAGTTGCTTCCCACAGCCCACAGTTTGACTCCCAACATGTACATTTGTCTACTGTGTAACTCCAAAATTCTCTTAAGTGGACAGCTTCATTGGTCATTTGGGAAATTGGGCAAGACTGGTCAACAGAACCATATGCCTAGCAACTGCCTATGCACCTATATTGGAGCATTTTTTTTATCCCTTCATGTGACAGTTGCTACTTATTTGCTGTTTTACTTAAAGCTGTCAAATATAGTTACATCTAGTATAACTGTATAAAACTATAATTTTTCCTATGTCATGTAACACCATTGTTATATGACATATAAATAATAAAGAACCATCACATAATGATAAAATACAAGTAAAACTGGCTATTATCATTTATTTAAATGTGGTCATAGAATACCACTGCATTAGGAAGACTGCATTTGAATATTGTGACTGAGAAATTCTTCAGTAAATCCAAAGTTTGTCTTTAAACATTGTTTTCAAATCAGTCTAGTCAGAAAGTTCTTGAATGCAGAACTTCTGTCTGTGTACTAAATAGTAGTGCTAAAGAATATGAAACAGTAAGTCAGTCCTTCACATTATGGACATTGCCACCAGCTACATCAACAATTATTTCTAGGAAGAGGTAGTCTTTTATCACAAACGACTGAGAAGAGATTAACTCAACACTGTAATGTGTCACCCTGTTTAGACTCCATCAGGAACAGAGTTGGGCATGGAATAGTTTTGTTTTGCTATATTTACTGTAACTTAGGTATGTTTTTCATGTTTTGAGTTTCTAAATAATTAGATGTTAAGCAAACATATTCGTATTGTGCATCCTGTTACTAGTGGGAAGAAATTTCTGAAAACAAAACTGCCATGCTATGGATGAGTTTTGTTTGTGGCTGGACCTAACCTGGATGCCTACATTCCCTTACAGAATTAATTGGCCCCTCTCTGTACTCTTGATAAGATGCAATTGTGAATTACTTAAGGGTGAAGTAAAAGAGGCAAATAAGTATACTACAGGTACTATTTCTTCTTTTCCTTTGAGAATAAAAAATCCCCATGTGTTATTTGTTTGACCTTTCTCAGCAAAAATGGCTTCTTATTTTTGACATCAGATAAGTAGATTTTTCTACTTGGAAGGACTGTTCCTTCATTTGATCATCTCTTGGATATTTATAAACCAATCTCAAGAAATGGATCTTTGGGAAAGAAGCACATTCCATGTGTGATAGTTATCTAGCTATACCTTTCTAGCTAGAAGGTGTAGTCTCCAGCCTTTTTTAATATTTGCAGCATTAGACGCAAGGTTTTGGATTAGGGTCTCATTAAAACAACCGTTTGCCTGACTGGAAATACTATTGAGACCTCTAATAACAGTAATCTGGCATTTTTCATGACAGCCCATTTTCTTCTGTTGCTACAGGTTGCATAAAATGGAAGGCCAATATTTATCATCTATTTCCTTTAATATTTCATTAATGAAAAAAAAACAAAGATAGCTTAAAAAGGATTTTCTGTATTAATAAGATGAGTTTCTTAACCAGCTTAAGATTTTGTAATATCCACATGCTTAACCTGGTATCTGTATATTTCAAAGCATCTCTAGTTCCCACCATTGTCCCACCACAGAAATACAGAACTCTGGGAAATGGAAGTTTTAAACAAGAAGATCCTTACTATTTCAAAGCATTGAATAAAAACTGGAAAGTAATACCAGTAAGAAAGAGAAAGTTACAAATATGTTCATCTATGTCTTCATAATAACGTCTCAAAAACAATAGTAGGGTACCTCAATGTTCTCCAACAAATCGTAACCTGAACATTTTTCTTTGGAGAGAAGAAGGTTGGGTATCAAGATTTCTGTTTGCCAAAAATTAACAAAGGGCTTACTTGGCCAGACTTTGAAACATCTACCCTCAGCTTTCTGGCTGTGAGTGATGCCCTCTGAGATGTTCAGTAAATATTATTTAATTTCTTGATAAGTACAGGGTTTATTTAAGATGTTTCACTGGGCCACAAAGGGCCACTTTTCAGCCTGGGCCTTCTTTCAATAATGAGAAAAACAAAAAAACCAAACACTATTTCAGAAGATCTGAAGAAACCATTGCTTGCAGTGAAACCGTGAATTGTTTGAATTTTGGCTATTACAAACGTACATGCTGCCATGGTTATATCAGACATTATATTAAACAGAGCAGGGCTTGTTGTTGCTGGTTTTGTTTAATTTTAATTATGTGAGGCACTAAGGATTGTATATGCAGGAGCAGCAGCGGCCTTAGGTCAGCTGGTGCCCTAGGGAAAAGGGCTTCACTGCGACCCCCCACACCACCCAGGTGCCCCCATCCTGGTCTACCTACACCAAATAAATACTGGAAAAGCACCCCTGCTACATCGGTGCCCTAGGCGGCTGCCTAGTTGGCCTATGCCTAAGGCCAGCTCTGTGCAGGAGTGAAAAAATAAAACAAATTAAAAAGTACAGATTAAGACTCTGATTAAGACAAACTTGTACCACAGATGCCTTCACACCTACATATGAGTTTTGCTTTCTTGTGTAGTACTCCCCTTGGCATTTTTGCGAACAAGGACTACAACTGAGAGATGGCAGTTTCCTTGCTTCTGAAGTGATTTACTAGTGACAGTGAGTCCCAGATCACAGCTCACTAAAGCAAGACCATTTTTGTGTGACTGGTTTATTCGTTCGACCATCAGCCTAGCCAAAATGACTAGATACATGAGGAAATCATCAAGAGGAACATGTCGTTTGGAAATATATTTCTGACGGAAGCGCAAAGTCATATTCTTATTCTTTTATTTGTTGTGTTAACATTTGAGCTGTTACAGTTACATCTCATCAGATATTTATTAGAACACATGAAATACAGAAGAATCACTCGGTGAAACCGTGTGCCATTTTATTTTACATTTTATTCTCTATATTATTATTGAAGCTTTTTGCTAGACATTTTCTGGTGGGTGTTTATCCCCAATGGTAAACATAAGAGAAACCTGATCCTTTGGATTAGTATGAATGAAGAGTTTATAATCTTGATCAAATATACCTGAAAGCATAAAGTTCCTAATTGTCATAAGAGCAACTAGTGAGGGTGTGTTATGTCTTCCTTGTTACTTTGATAATGTAAACATAGCTTACCTAACTTACTTCCTCTTATTCTTTTATTCCACAAGTTTCTCTTCCATCTCTCTTAGTCTATAAAACTCACTGTATGCTGTTCATTTTTGTTCTATAAAAGTTGAAAACTTAATTCCTTCTCTTATACATTTCTGCTGTATTGCTGGGCTGTGGATGAAATGGGTCCATTTGGGATCAGTCCACTACTCCAATTAACAAACTGTAAATAAATACTTAAACATTTTAGATGAAATGTTGCTGTTAGTTATCCATTATTTAATTCACATAGATAGTATTATTCCAAAAAGTTTCAGCATGCAGCCTAAAGAATATCATCCTTTCTATGTTTTTTATTTCCTTTTTTCCACAGTACTTCTTTTACTAATGTCCTTAATTGAGGGATATATCCCTCTATTACTTTATATTCTTGCTTAAATACATATACAAGTGTTTTAGTCTGCAGGTCCCAAGAATACGTTGAAATATTTTGAATGAAATGCTTGTTATTTCTTCTTTAGCTGATGACTTATTTTCCTTTCAGAATCGATGCTTTCAGCTCTTTGCAATTATGACAACTTGATGCAATGTGCTGACACAATATATAGACACGGCCATATAATCATTCCAATTTATTAGATATTCCACACTCATTTCATATGTATAAATCTGGCAGTGATGGTTGAAATCACATTACTTTTCTGATTGTTATAGAATTAGAGTCCCCACATCTTCCTTTCATACCAAATTTCTGAAATGTACATTGTTATTGGATAAAACGCTTGCTTCCATGGCAGTTATGAATAGCACATAGCATGCATTATAAATTGAAGGAAGTGCTTTACAAATTTTACCCACTTTTGAGTTTATATGCTCATTATGTCTTTTCTAAGAACCATTAGTGAAGAAAATTCTCTCTAAATAAGTGAAACTAATTACTACTTCTGATAGTTTTCCTCTGAAAGGAACATAGGTAGGTGCCAGGCTACTGGCCCTAGGGGCTATACAAGCCTAGCCAAAAAGGTACCCTGGCTTTCGCCACCCAAGAAAATTATTGAACATTGACATCTTGTTTTGTGTTTTTACTGAATACTGTTAAGTTTTTGCTGCATTTATTGCAAGAACTTGTTGTGCCACAAACTTATCTAGGCATTTTATTTTAAAAATATTTCCAGTGTTGCAGAAGATGTTGAAATGATCATCAAACTCTCTGCATTCCTTATCATTGCATATTTTTTTTACCTATTCTCAAAACATCACAGTTACTTTTTAACTTTACTGTCTTACTGAAACTGACAGCATTCTCTTTAGATTTGTTTCTAGTGTAGACGACATAACAGATTCACACAGTATCATTCTGACTTGTTCTCAGAAATGTATTATTTTTTATGTGATTTTCATGCCAGGAAGTTTTCCCTTAAATGATGGTCATTCTGTGTAAGGTGCAACTGCCCACCTGCCTTACCACTATTACCAGCAATGTTGGAAGGATGCCTAGATATGGCAAAGTAAACATCTTTCCTCAGTTCATTCCTGCCACACTCTGTTGTGCAGAAAGAAGTAAGCATTGAAGACTTTTACTTTTGTTTCCCAATATTTTCTTAGCAGGTTAGCAGTTTTCTCTAAAATTGTACATTTAAATTGTTTTTTTTTTCTTCTGTTACTATTACTTCAGTAGGTTAGAGTATTTTTTTCCTAAGAATAGTCTGTTTTGCCTGGATTATGTTGAGTCATTTTTATGAGTGATCATTTGGTCGGAAAACTTAAGCCCAAGACCTGCACTTACTTTGTATATTATTTCAGTCCAGACCATTGAAGAGACAAAATCATTTATAAAATGTCTTATACTAGATCAGCCTTTGTTATCTGACAGAGTTATCTAGGTCAGACTTCAGGATGAAGGACATTAATATAGATGCAGTCACAGCTCATCTTTCTTGATGATGATGATGATAGTGATGCAAGAAGAAGATATGCAAGTCAAGAAGGAATTCTGCTTTCCTATAATGACTATAACATTTCTAATTAATGAAACATGGAGATTATGGAAAAACATTTCAGTCTCTTTCAGAAATGCTTTACCCCCCCCAAGTCAGGGTTGACTTGTCGGATACCCTTCTTGAACTGAAATTGTTTTCTATGAAACTAAATTTGACTTATATTTATACAGACACTAACAGGTACCTACATCTACTGACGATCAGTTTAAAATGCCCAGTACTTAACCCCCCCCCACCCTTAAATCCCATCATTCAGGCTTTTGAAAAGGTGTCTGAGTGTGCATTTATGATTTTTAACAAGAGTAATGAATACTATCAAAAGAACCTGGAACAGGATGAGTGAGAATTTTTTAAATCTCTTTCTGCTAATAACCATATTAGTATTATGAAACCAGACAAAGAGGGAGGGATGGAAGTGGTGGACAAATATTCAGGAAATAGGTTATATGATGAAACTGAATATACATCTTTTGCCTGAATGGGATACATATAACCCAAATGATGCATTCTTATGTGACTGTTTGATGCAAGGAACAATGACTAAAGAATGGTAAGTGTTTTACATGTAAAATATTCAAGGATTCCTTCCAGTTTTGATTTACATAAAATGCACAGATATTAGGGACTCCCTGTAAGGCGGATAGTGGCTACACATAGCTCTTAAGACTTTCCTTCTAGAGTTTTTAATTGACAAGTCATTGAAACCTTTCTCAATCACATATTTCTTTATCCTTAAAGATTCCTTGACTTTTTTGAGAAATATAACTACTAAATTATGGGGTGAAAATCTCATATTCATGACCAATGATGATGTGGATCTGTTTGGTAGTACGCCATGTGAACAGGGATTGATTTGCTTCATGGAAGGTTTGATTGCTTGCTAATTCCTTGACTGCACCAGACCCAGTCTTAAGTGGAATTGATGGAGAATGTTTTGAACAACCTTTTGTTTTTTGAAGGAGAATATTTAAGACAAGTGAATGGAGTGGCTATGGGTGTGGCACATGCACTCAATAGTTGTCAGTATGGTAATGCGGAAATGAAAAACCACATACATTTTAGTTCCCCTTTCATGAGTTGTTGGACTAGTTATTATAGGTTCCTGGATGATATATGTATTTTGTGGACAGATTCTGCTGTTTATTTTCAAGCATTTGTTGGTTATATTAACAGTTCAACAGAATTTTTGAGATTTACCCATTCTCACACAGTAGAGGAGATGAATTACTTGGATGTTTCCCTAGTCATGACTGTAGGATGTTTCAAGTCAAACATTTACAGAAAGCCAACCTTGTCCATTACTTGATCTGTTACTTACACAGTAAGAGTAGCCACTCTTTAGTACAAAAAACTAATGTTTTTAAAGGACAAGTGTTTAGGTTGGGAAGAACGATATCAGATGATAGTTGGCTTGGAAAATAGTTGGATTTTTGTGTGAGATATTCAAACATAGGGTTACCGTGATAATTTCTTGAAGAAATTGAGGAAAGATGTCATCAAAAAAACATCAAGGGACCTTAAAACCCATTTTTGGTTATAGCGGAAATCTAGATAGCAAGATTAACAATAAATTAATGAATAAAAAGAGTTATGAGAGAGTAATGATTTTTCAATTTAGTGGAAGTTCAGGAGTCTTTAGAAAGATCATAGAGAGGAATTGGGTGATTCTTAAAGCAAACTCCAGCATAAAGGAGTGGTAAGAAACCATCCAGTATTTATGTTTAAGACGGGTAAGAACTTAAAAAATTAATTTGAGAAAAAGAAAAACTATGTGACCAAGGATGCAGCCATGGCAGTTAAGAGGTTTGGGGCATGGAAATGTGGAATGTGCCACTACTGCAGACACATTTTTGAGGGTGATAGTATCCCATTGTTAAACAATCAGCAGGTTTTGAAATTACTAACAGTAGTGAATTGTTGTACACTGGGCATAGTATATGTAGCTATATGTCAGGATTATCAATGTTTTTACATTGGGAAAACTGAATGCCCTCTAAAAAAAGAGGATGCATGAACATTTACATGACATTTGTGAAGGCAATACCAACAGTGCTTTGTACAGGAACACCCTTTACAGTATGCAACAAAGTAAGACAAAATTTAAGTTTGCAATATTGGACAAAGAGTTGAGGGACTCTGGAGGACAGGCATGGGAAAGTTTATTAGAATATCAAGAGCTTGTTTGGCAGTTAACACTAAATGCTATGACATGACCAGGTTTGAATGACCACATATCCATAGTTAGTTTTCTTAAGTTACATGCAGCCAAATTGTAGGTACAAAAGAGCATAGACGAATAATTTTATGTGAGTATACATTAAGTGGAATTTTGAGGACATTTATTAATATTTAGTCATAATTTACATTTGTTGTAACAACTATTTATAGATTTTGATCTTAATAGTGATACAAATATTAGTAGTTTTAATAATTGTATGATAAAAAACATTAGGAACAGATTTTATGGTTGTTTGTGGACTTGATTATCACAATCATGTCTTATTGGACTACTATGTGGATATTTTCTGATTTTTGTATAAAAAATATATGTTTGCTTATATATATTTATATATATATATATATATATATATATATATATATATATGTAGTGGTATATATTCAGTATATACATATATTTATTTATTATGTATGCTAGATGCACACAAGTAAGCTTAAGGATTTTGTTTATGCTTTTTTATTCTTTTTATGATTTATTTTTGTGTTTTAGGGCACTGATTTAATAATGGTTAATTGAGGAAGCATATCAGTATAGACATGATCTGCTGGTGTATTATGATTATATAGAGTTCATTTTTAACTGGGTGGTGTGGTGTTGTTTAACTCAGCTCTGATGAAGTCTCTTGCTATGGGATGAATGTGCTTAGTATGGGCTGGTTGTTGGAATATTTATTTATTTAACATTTGTTGACCAGGAAAGTCCGACTAAGTTCCACAGATCCTGTTTTCAGTGGAGGCCCAGTGAGAAATGCTCCAGAAGCATGTCTTTAGAATAAAGTTTATGTATCTTGTGACTACAACTCCTATGTCTTCATTTTTCTACCCTGAATACTCATGTGTGGTTTTAGTAGTAAATTACAGTGTGCTCTACCATTGTTTGTTTGCTTGGTTACAGACCAGAATAACAGCATTTGGACTGATAAGACATGCATAGGTGTGTGTATCTGACATTCCTGGTGAAATGCATCAGAAGCTAAAAAATTTATCGTTTTCTTATCTAATTGTGTTTGACAGAAAAAGCTAATATTCCCATGTCCTTCCTCATGGTGAAAGATAAAACAGACAACTGGCTTCACCAAAATTGCAAGACCCAACTCAACTCAAAAGGACCTGACAAAGGGAAAACAACTTTTACATTCCTAAGATCAGCCTAAGCATGTGAAGATTACTCAGTGTCAGACTAGGCATTTGAAGAGAACTTTGGGTCAGCCCAAGCATCTGGAGATAACTCCGCATTGGCCCAGACATATGCAAATAACTCCTCTTTGGCCCAGGCATATGGAGATAATGCCATATTGGCCCAGGCATATAAAGATAATGCCTCATTGGCCCAGGCAACTCCAGCTCAGTCCAAATAAGTAACAGTAATCCATGTTTTCCCAAGAAAGTGAAGATAATTCATGGTCACCCTAGGCATATGAAGATAATTGAGTGTCAGACCAATCGTGCAAATACCTGTCATCCCAGTCATAAGAAATATGAAAATAATTTAGATCCAGCACAAACATGTGAAGATAACTTTGATTTAACCCATGCAGGTGAAGATAACTAATGATCAGAAGCTGGATGAGCAGCAGAAATATCAGCAGTCGAGATTCCCACCTGTGTTCCCCAAAACCTTTCCACTTCTGTTCCACCAAGCCAATAACTTATTGAGATTTGATTGTTGGCCTAGCTAAGGTCTGCCAGACTGGATCTATATTAATTTACTCTTCCATTTATAAGCTCAGAGATCAGTAACACTGGATTCTTAAACAATACAGGTAATTTAGCAAAACCATGCTGCAAAAATGCTGCTCTCTCTCCACTGCATAATCCTCCCCATGTAATAATTTTCCACTCAGCAACCATCAACAGTTGGTCAAGGAGATTCTTTCCATTCTGAGAAAAAAAGACTAAACCTGTCTCACCAGAAGTCTGGAATAGTTGACACATATTTCCTGGTTCCCAACAAAAGAAAATTAATTGTTTTGTGGGTGTTACAACATTTCTATGCATCTTCAGTTAATGTAAGATCAACATTTTAAAATTTAATATGTTTTCCATCCTGAAATTAGGGGACTGGTTCTTTTCTATCAGTACGAAGAATATTTCCTTGTTGTAGACCTTCTTGTTCATTTCTACCTGTCAGCCATTGCAGCTCACCAACCTTGGCTGCTTTTATCTATTCATTACCTGCCCTAAAGTGAGAATACTTTGCATCTATTCATTTGTCAGGATGAGAACATCACCATGGATGAGTTGTCTTCTTTGTACCCATCTCAGAAGGATAATTCCAGAATATAATTACATCAGTGTGAGAAGTCTTATACTTTAAGCCATCTACCTTTCTTATAACCTACATTCTGCCAGCTGACATCATACTTTATGCAAATAACATCATCCTAAGTAGCTTCAGCTCTTTGCAAATGACTTACAAATAATCAGCTTACTCTTAAAATGACCACACCAGCAGTCATGTTTTTGGTACACAATAAAATCTAGCAAAGTCTTGTCCATTAACCATTCTCATACCCAACAAAGTATCCTGAACCATAGTGGACAAATACAAATACCTAGAACAAACTCTGGATCCTGTTCCATCATTGAAAGTTTATACTGAATTAGGTGTTTCAGACGTCTCAACTCAACTGAATGCTGCCTACTCCATCTTTAACTGACTAAGGAAACTATGTAAACTCTAGCTAAGAATGCCTTTATTCTTAGACATGGGTATTTAATTTAATTTATTTATTTAACATTTGTTGACAGGGAAAGTCCAACTAGGACAGAGCCTATTTTTGGAGGAGGACTGGGGAGAAATGTTCCAGATGCATGTCTTTGGAATGTGAGAGGAGACCAGAGCACCCAGATGAAACCCACATAAATGCAAGGAGGACATGCAGACTCCACACAGAAGGCACCCCAGCTGAGAATTGAACTGGAGAACCTCTTGCTGTGAGGTGACAATGCTAACCACTGCATCACTGTGCTGTCCTAGGGTATGATCTACAAGTTGTCTCCCTCTACTTACCCTAAAAGATAGGAAGACAGGAGCAATACTATCAAGCAAATATGAACCGTAAAGTGCCTAGATATATATACCTTTAAGAGACACACTTAAAAGTTTATGCCTCTGTTTTCAAGCAATTGATAGTCCTAATTTTCCATATCAAGCAAGGTTGTATATGATAAGCCTGGTGTAATGTGTGTCTTCCCATCCAGTCATCAGGACTATCCTTAAAGGTAGTTAAAGTAGTATGTCGACTTGTAGCAGTAAGTTTTTCCATAGGGTGAGAATACATTAAGTTACACACCTATTCTCCAGCAAGTCTTGTTTATTTGTAGATCTAGATTTAAGTCCCAAGTGCAAGTGTTTTTAGAGCCACTAGATTTGCAATGAAACAGGTCAAATAGGACTGGGTCTTTCATGGTTTGAAAGGTGTGAGACAGGTTACCATGGAACAGCCTGTAGACTACTGAGTATAAGAATAGAGCTGATCTACAGAGATAGTTTTAGGATTCAAAAACTTTAATTTTAGTTTGGCATTTCTGGGGTCTTTGCACTTGATCAATGTGATTGGTTTTATACGTACCAAAAGAGGGGATTATATTTAAGGGTCAGATAAGGGAAAAGTGCAGTTCTGTTCTTCTTTCGGCTTTTCCCGGTTAGGGGTCACCACAGCAGAACTCTGGTCCGCTAATGATTGGCAGTGTTTTTTTTTACGGGTGCTGAGGTGTCAACTCGACGCCCAACCTTCAATGAAGGCATGCCCATTCTACGAATGTCTTTCGAACGCCACTCGAAAGTGGGGAGGATATGGAGACTCCACACAGAAGGCACACCAGCCAAGAATCGAACAGGAGAACCTCTTGCTGTGAGGCAACAATGCTACCGCTGCACCACCATTTCCTGGATTTTGCAGTTTTGAAGATATCCTCTGAAATTATGTAGGCCAGAAAGATTGATTTCCTAACTATGGGAGAAACATGTGTCTCTATGAGCAGCCGGGTGTCTTATAACAATATATGTCTCAAGAGGAGTACCATGTATAACATATGAGATGAGAACAGCTTTTTTATTTATTTATTTTTTGCTGAATAGTACCATGCCACACTTTTTTTTTTTTGCATTTAGCTTGAGTCCATATTCAGGACACCAGTAATGTATATATTCTGGCTCTTGCTGGAGCTGATTAGTATCAGTAGATGAGCAGACAGCAGTGCCCAGCATGCAGATATTAGTAAACTTGGCTATGCACACTTCTGTGATATTGAGATTGGATATCTGAAAATAAATGCCAGACAAGAGCACTCATCCCTGTGGTGCCTCAGTACTTACACTTTTACATTCAGAGAAGGCGCAGGCAACTTTCAAAAGCAGGGGTCTTAATACCAGTAGCATTCAAACAACTACAAAAATCTGTCTGTAGATTCATCACTAAAATTATGGCAGACTCACACAATGGTTCAAAATTATTGTTTATTTCTTTTTTACCACAGATACGTAAAATAATGTAGCAAATACTTCTAAAGTATAGACGTTAATTCTCTATCATTGGAAATTTCTTTCCAAGGAAAATAATGTGATAATTTCAATGTTACTCTTTATATTACTGTATATCATTTTTTTGGTTATATGTGTATAACTTCTATCTAAGCCTTGAAGAAAAAAAAAAAGAAAAAAACTCATGGATGTAATCATCATCCTAGACTATATCATGTACCTAACTGGGTATATCCAACAGATGGAACGTCCACAGAGGTTCCTCACTAAAATAATACAGGGTGTAAGTAAAATGCCTTATGGAGACTGCCTCAAGGCCCTATCTCTGTCTCCTACAGGCTGTTGAAGGGAGATCTACGCTTGGCATACAGGGCATTGTCAGACCCCACTCTGGTGGACCTCCTGCACATGCACAGAACAAACAACACCTGAATTATCCATTCTAAAGACTTAAACCTTGTCTGTGATATAAATAAGACCAGTTAGAGAGACGGGTATGTATCTGGAGACTATCCCATCTCTGGAACAGGCTTCCTATCCATGTGAAGCAGAGTTCCTCCCTAACCCTGTTCAAGTGTAACTTGGACAATTTGATGGGGAACAGGAAATTCATCCCTGGCTTGGCACCTATGGAAACCTGTAAATGGTTCATCTTCCAGGCCACTGCTTGTAAATGTTTCACCTCCCAAGTCCGTGCTTACATTTATCAAGGGTACCTGAACTTTTCAGAGATTTGGGATGCATGGCTAGGCTTAAAAAAGGCTCTAGTGGTCGTTAGCCTAGTAAACACCTATGAACCTACATCGAACAAGTACATCCTTAATTTTATATGTGCAACACTGTAGCACAGCCTCACTAACAAATGTTATTCTTATGCTCTAATGTACCATGATGCAACATGGTTTAAACATCTGTGCTTAAGCATCTCAGATGAGGCTGAAAGGATCTTAGGACCAATAAATAAATCAGGGGTATGTTTGGAAAAAATCACAAAATAGTCCCAGAGCAATGTTACTTTACAGCTGTCACATTTTAAATGTCTCCTGCTGTGCTTTTCTTAAATTTAATGACATGATATTTCTCAGCTCCTGTTGTAATTTAAGAATGCAGCACAAGTATTTGTTAGCTGTCTCTAACTAAGAACTTCTTAAACTAGCGTTTCTCCCTGGGCCTCCGCTGAAAATAGGCTCTGCGTAGCCTAGTCGGACTATCCTGGTCAACAAATGTTAAATAAAAATAAATAAATAAAAATAAAAACTATAAGAAGGAAATAAAGCAAGAGCAAAAGATGAGAAACCAATGTAAACATACACATTATAACTTAGAAATCAAAAATAGTCACAGAGGAGATGTCTGTTGTATACTAGCTCATTAAAGCTGACAGTAGTGATTGCACTGGGTTGCTAATTGTACTTACAGTGCTAGTTGTGTGGACTGGCTTGTCTCATTCACACATCTAGCTCCTTGAAAGGCCCACCAGACACAGCACTTTTCTTCTGCTGTAACAATCACAGTACTAATATCCAGTATATTGATGAAGCACATCAAATGTGAGAAGGTGACAACAAAGCAAATATTTTTCAAGGATGGGGCAAACTATACTGTACCCCATATGGAGGATTGTGTCCACATACCCACAGCAACTTCAAGACTGCACAACAAAAGAAGAAAGGAGAAATGTATTCAACCCTGCTGTTTACCTCTCACAAAAAAGCTGTTTATTCTAAAATAAATAAATAAATAAAGTCAAAATGGTGACACTGGAATGCTGTACTTGACATGCACACTTTATCTCAAAATTAAAACCACCAATTAATCACAGTCATGCAAACAAATCCTGCAAATTATTCATCATTTAAAGTGACATTGCTATATAGGTTTATAGGCTAGTACTAGGCTATCGGCCCTAGGGCCTATACAAGCCTATCCATAACAATTTCCTGGCTGTTTCTTCCCATAATATTAACTTCACTGGACCCCTGTCTAGCAGGGTGACTGACGTGATCCCCGGGGTAAATTTCCTATCTCCCATCCAATCATCAAGTTTCCTTTTGAAGAGGACCAAAGAGGTGCTCTGCTTGACATGTATGGGCAATCTAGTCCAGAGTCTGGGGAGTCTCTGGGTCAGGAACCTATCCCTCCAGCATGTTTTGTTCTTTGTGATGACAAGGTTTAGATCCCTGGAGCATGTGGCTCTGAGGGATTGGGATTTCTTTTAAGTGTAGCATGTCCAACAGCTCTGCGTTTGACATGGCCTTGTATGTTAAGCAGAGATTGCCTCTGAGTAGACAATATGCGACAGAGTATAGCTGGAGTTTTTTTAGATGGTCAGCATAGGGCATCTGCTTTAGGCCTATGATTCTTTTAGTGAGGTATTTCTGCAGCTTTTCCAGTTGTCACGGGTACATGTTTTTTCCCAAAGGGGATAACTATACATTTCTTGGCATTGAGCTTGAGTCCATGGCTCTGTCACCAAGCATCTGTTTCTGTAAGGCCCTTTTGTAGAATATCCACATCATTGGGGGATTCAATAATGGCTCCCAGTTTGCAGTCATCTGTGAAATTTGTTAGCCAGAGTCCATTAATGTTGGCCTGTACTTCAGAGAAGTAGATGCTAAACAAGAACGGTCCCAAGACTGAACCCTGAGGTACTCCACTTGTCACTTGTCTGGAGCTGGATTTGGAGTCGGCTTCTTTTCAGTGTGGGTTCTGTCAGTAAGCCAGTTGGCAACCCATCAAGTGACATAGGGATTAATGCCCAGCTTAGTAAGTTTATCTATGATTCCAGAGTGGGGGATGGTGTCAAAGGCCTTGGCAAGGTCCAGATAGGCTGTGTGGCCCCCCCTTACCCTTGTCCACAGCTCTGGAGACTGATTCAAAAAAGTCAGTTAGTTCAGGAGACAAGATAGGCCCTTCATGAACCCAAACTGGGTGGGATCCAGTGTTTGAAGATTGCCAATGTCTTTGTTTATAAGTTCCATGATAATACGTTCCATGGCCTTGCAGATCAGGCTCATCAAACTGATGGGGCGGTAGTTCCCAGGATCTAAAGTGGATCTCCCTTGTGGAGTGGGATAACTGTAGCTGTGTGCCACTCAGTGGGCATGAAGCCTGAGGTGAGGCTATGATTAAACATGACACTTAGGTGAAGTGCCAGTTCATTTTGTAGTTCATGTAGTGCACAGCCCAGGATGTTGTTTGGTTCCATGGATGCTGTATTCTTAGCTTTGGAGAGTGTGTTTTTTACTTGTGTGGCCGTTATTACTGGAATTTGGCAATCTTTTGGTAATGAGATGGGCCCATTAGGGGTGAGAGGGGGGTGATGTTGGCACTGAACCGATCTGCCAGGATATTGGCAATATCCTTGGGATCAGTATATTTAATGCCATTCTGTTGCAGCTCAGAGCAGATCTGAGCATTGCCATTTAGATTCTTGACATAGCTATAGAATGCCTTGTGGTTGTCTTTGGAATCTTTGGCAATTTTATTTTTGTAACTAGCTTTGGAGGATTTTATGAGGGATCTCAGCTTCTTACTGAGGCTGGTAAGGGAGTTTTTGCATCCTGGTATTTTCCTCTTTTCTGCAAAAGTTTCTTCCTTTTGTTGTAAAGTTTGTTTATGGCAGGGGACCACCAAATTGGCTTCCTTTTTTTGGAGGAGAGCATTTTTGTTCTATTTGGGATGGCACAATTCATGCACAAGTGGATGTGCTTGTACAACGCCTTAGTGTAGGATTCAGCAGTCAAATTTTCAGTTACCGTCTGCATGGGTGTCATAAAGTTTGTCACTTCTGACTTGAGTAGCATGAAGTTGGCTTTGGAGAAGTTTTTACGGAGGTTTTCTTACTGGGGGGTGGGGGAGGGATGTGGATGTCAATGTTGATTAGCTTATGGTCAGACCTGACCAACGAGGGGTTGACCATAGGTGTGGAGCATTGATTTCCCGTGTTGTTAATGACCAGGTCTAGGATATTGGAGTCCCTGGTGGGACAATGGATTAGCTGATCCAGGCATTGGAATTTATGAATTCCAAGAACCATTGGGCAAAGGTGTTGAAACACGAGTACTTTTCCCAGTTAATGGCAGGGTAGTTGAAATTACCCAGTATTAGGGTGTTTGGTTTTATCTTAATATTTTCCAGTATGTTTAAAAAGGTGTAGTGAGAATCTTGGGACATGGTGGGGGATCTGTAGCAAGCTACAATTTGGATTGCAGTCTTACCTAGTATTAGTTGCACCTGGAGAATTTCAGACGTATTGTGTTGGGCTACTACCCTGGTGGTGTGAATATCCTTGGTGAATATGGACACTCCTCCACCTTTAGTGTTTTGGTCCTGGTTTGTTGGCTGAAAAGTGTTTTAGGAGTTGTAGCCTGGTATTGCAGGGGTGCTCTCTGGAGCCTTGAACTAGGTCTCAGTTACTGCACAGATATCGATGTTCTCCATTTTTAGGAGTGCCTTGACAGAGTGCATTTTGAGGTTTAGACTTCTAGCATTGAGTAGCATTACCTTCAGATTTTGCATGCTTGTACCTGTTACGGTGGTGGCTTTGTCCTTTGAACTTTGTCTAAAAAAGGCACTATAGGGGTGGCAAGGGCCTTAGCCGGTAACCTGAATCCCAGGAACAACAGCAGGTGCAGACCATCTCTGGCAAAGCATCATGGTCTGTCGATCATGTCGTCCCAGGCAGACAGATACTGGATCCCCTTTGAATGACACCAGAAGCTTAGCCAATTGTTGAAGTCAGTCATTTTGTCCTTATGCGGTGGTGGTGCTGCGGTAGCATTGTCGCCTCACAGTAAGACGCTGTCTGGTTCAATTCTCAGCTAGAGTGTCTTCTGCGTGGAGACATGCGTGAATGGATGTACCTTCATTGAAGGTTGTGCATCAGGGCTGGTAACTCAGCACGTAAAAATCAACTACCAATCATTAGCGGACTGGAGTTCCCCTGTGGCGACCCCCTAACCGGGAAAAGCCGAAAGACACAACAACAACTGTGGTATCTTTCTGGGTGAAAGCAGGATGCTTCTTGGGGCTAGGGTCATACCTGCCTGGGCCACATGATCTTAGAGCTCTTCCATGTCTCTTTTCATGTAGTCCAGGGAGGTACGTCTCAAGTCATTCACTCCAACATGGACAATGACAGAGTCATATTTGTACTTGTTGTGGAGTGACTTGAGTGCATGTGTTATGTGGCAGATCCTGGCACCCAGCAGGCAGCTGACTGTAATTTTCTCCTTTCAGCCTGGTGAGTGGGACATCAACGTGCCTGACTATAGAGTCACCTATGACTGAAGTGTTGGGTACATTGTCTTGCCTTAGGGGCTGTTGTTAGGTGGCACACTGGTGTTGTGAGCTATGTGATGCTTTGGTTGTGATTGGTGTTTGTTTGTGTTTCAACTTCGGAGGTCCTTGTTGCATGGGCAGGCTACTGTTAAGGGCTTCCGCATATGAGGGTTTAGTGTTGCTATGTGAGGGTGTTGGTTGTGTGGGTTTAGAAGGGCTATGTGTTGATTGAGGTGTAGTGTGGGTGGTAACCTTCTCCTCTTGACTGTCTAACACAATCTTGGGTGGAGAAAGCTTTGCTTCCAATTTGGCTATGTAAGCACATCTCTCGCAGGTTGTAGTGTTAGGTGGTAGAAGGAGAGGGTTGTCTGTGTACATGAGGCAATTGCTGCATTGCCCCAGTATGCCCAGATTCACCAGGTGGACAGGAGAAATCACTGGAAGCTGACCCTTGGAGATGCATGGTTTGGTGCTTTCTTTTGTAAAGTACAAGAGCTGTTTTCCCTTACCTTAACAAGGTACTTTGCAGTTATAGGCTGTTTAGTGCCTATGATTAATTTATCCTTATTAACAAGGAGAGTTGAGTGCTTGTGTCAGTGTAAGGCTTCCTAGTGCTTTCCAGCAGGATTTAGAGCAAGTGCTAGTCACAGGGATGCTTAAAGGTAAGATGAAAAAAATGGTTTATCCTAAACACTACAGTGTGCACTAGAGGCGTTAACTTAAGTTTTACCTGTCTAAAAAGTTAAGTTTTAGTGGAGAGTCACTATTTTTAAAACAGCAAGATAAATTGAAAGGGGGTGGTCACTTTTGTATTCTGGTACTATGGAATACAGTAGGATGACCAATAAATTTAAATAGTTGAAGGGGAGTGATTTCATAAAATGATAATTTTGCGCTTACACAAACCAGTAAAAACAGAGAGGAAATGAGATATGTGGTCAAATTAACATAAGGGTCAGGCAACTAGAAGGACAGTGGTGTTTAAGAACACAACAGTAACCGGGTGGGAGGGTGGGGGGGTTTTCTGTCTGACTCACAAGAGACAGAACTGTGGTCTCTTTTCAAGTTTTAATATGCAGTTAAAAGCAGACTACTAGTAAAACACAAGGTAACGGAAACAAATCACAGTATTCAAAATAGAAAAAGGCAATAAAGTAATACAAAATAACAAATAAAAAGCAAACTAACCTTTCCTCCTCCTCTTTATTGCACTAGCTTCATATATATTATTTTGTTTAATCTAATGAACCTATTGGGAGACCATTTAAAATGCCAATTTACTCCTTTAATGTCTAACTTTAGATATCCTTCTCTTCCCATGTTTCAGTATTCATAACATGAGGGATTCCCTACCTAGGTGACTGAACGTCCAGTCAGTATACCAAAGACTTTAACTACTGCAAAGTACGTACGACATTGTGCATAGGATAACAGCTGACGTAGACCATAAAAGTGATATCTGCATATACCATCCTCAAAACTTCTCTGTCACTAGTCTGAATGCCATCTTCTGCTTTCGTCTGATCTCCAAATGGTTGCCGTTTCAGGTAAGTGCCCCTTTGGGGAATTTATTTGTGTTTTTCTTGCTATTGCATGTTTTCTGAGGTTAATGTCATCCAAGAAAGGCAAGTGCTATTGTGGAAGACAAATTCCACTCAAAGATAACCACAATCAGTGTCTTTTCTGTCTGGGGTTCGCTCACGACTATAAGGCTTACGTGATTTGTCAGGAGTTTGTCCCTAAGATGCTCTACAGTCATCTTTCTGCCCTTAACATCTGCCTTGAGAATCAGAGAATCAAGCAACTAATGCTTGCAATGGAAGGTGCTCCAAAGAAAAAGGTAGAAAAAGGTCAGGCCTGAATCTTCGGCTGCAACTCTGAACATGGATGTTCCTCTTGAGGCTAATGAAGGCCTGGAGGTCCATTTGGTGCCTGGTTCTCTTCCTTTAGCTGGTACTGGTTTAGAAGCTGTTAAGGAGAGTTCCATTAGTATGTCCACAGATGCCTTGCAGAGTTTGTTCTGGATGGTATGAGGAACTGTGGCTCAATTCCTTGGACATTCCTTACAGTACTTCTCCCATCTTAGCTGTTGAAGACAGTCTGACGTCTGTTCCAAAACCTAGGCCTACAATGGGCTATCCATCCCAGCCTAGGGTTGATCCTCCTCTTAAAAAGAAACAAAAAGAAAAACTTGTTTCCACCTCTCAGGATCCTTCCCCAGACTGACAAGCTTTTTCCCAGGGAATTCTTAATGCTTTTTACACTAAGACCTTCCTCTATTCAAACTGCTACTCTAGTTTCTCCTCCTAATTCTCTGCCTAGGAGTTCTGCTGTGGAACAGTAGACCTCTGGGGAAGAAGAAGTTTGATCTTGAGATGAGTCTCTAGCTTACTCAGGGCACATTGACTCTGCCATGGGTTATGGTTGCCCTGAATTTGATGCCAGTGGTGGGGACTCTCCTGAAGAAGACATATCATTTAGAGAAACAATCTCAAGGATGAAAACTTTTTCAAGTCAGAAATCACACACTTCTCAGAAGTGCAGAAGAGGTACTATGACCTTTTACAAATGGACTTACCATCTCCTTCAGTTATTCCACCTGTGCTACCTGCCTTTCAGGATGCCTTTCTTTCTGCATCCAAAAACCCACATTCTCAACCTCCAGCCCCAAAAAGGCAGGATAGGCTTTACAAGGCCCCTGTGGACAACAAATTTCTTTTCAAATGTTCCCCTGCAGTTCCTGCTGTGAATTCAGTGTCTGCAGATAGATCTTCCAGATTTTTGCCCTCCACTACCCTTCTTCCCTCAGATAACGACAGCAAGATGATGGAGAGGATAGGTAAAAAGGTCTACACGTACTCTTCTTTGGCCTTCAGGGCCATTAACTATCAGACTTATATGTTCTGGCCCTGCTTTCGCAGGCTTCACAGCTGTTGACAGATCACCTGATTCTGTAGCCATAGCACAGCTTTCCTATCTCTTGACAGCCTCTTCCTAAGTAACTAGACACTCCATAAATTGCAGTTATGATGCCGGTGAGATATATTCTAGATTAGCTTCAGCTGGATCCTTAGGAGATATTCCTGGCTAAGACTGAAGCCTTTGCCTGATGACATCAAGGAAAAACTTATGGATACACCTCCTGACAATTCTGATCTTTTTGGTGTTAATGCTACTACCCTTTTCAAATCCCTTCAAGTAAAAGGGAATGAGGTACAGGAATTTAAGCACATTTTAGAGTTCCCAGTTCCAAAGTGTCATAGGAATTATCCTTCCAAACCTCATTTTGTGATGAAGAAAACCCACACCCTTCCTCTTCCTCACAAAACAGGAGCAGACAGGAAGAGCTCCTCCAGATCTCAACCAATCCCGGCTCAAAAGCCTCCCTTTCCTGATGAGCCAGGTAGTCTGTGACTGCCTGCCCAGTCATTCCAACATTCCTCTTTCCCAGCTCCTCTATCACTTTCTTTCTTCATGGACAAGCATTACCATAGACAAATGGGTTATTTCCATTGTCCAGAACAGCTACTACATGATTTGGAAATCCATCCCTCCTTTCATGGGCATCTCTCAACCCCCTCAAGACCAACTTTCTCTTTTCCCTCAGGTGCTTCAAGAGTTGCTGTCACAGAGGACCATTCAGAAAGTTCTCACTCTGCAAAAAGGAAAAGGGCTCTATTCTAGGATGTTTCTAGTCCCCAGAAAAGATGGTTCATGGAGACCAATTTGAGATCTGTCTCAAGTCAGTCTTTTTCTTCAAGTTCCCACCTTCCAAATGTTCACTCTCCAGAGTCTGTTCCCTATCTTGCTTCCTCAGACCTTTATTGTTTTATTAGACATAAGGGATGCATACCTTCACACCCCCATTCACCCTCTGTTCAGGAAGTTCTTATGTTTTTCTGTTGCTTCTTCTCATTTTCATTTTGTACTTTGTCCTTTAGACTCTGCATGGCTCCAAGGGTCTTCACAAAATGTTTGGCTCCTGTCATTGCCTTTTGTAGACTTTGTGGAATTCTCATTTACTATTACTTGGATGACCTGCTTATTCAAACAAACCATCCAGACATTCTGCAACAAAACCTCCAAACCACCATATCCCTGCTCCAAAGCCTGGGGTTCACTGTCATCTACAACAAGTCCTCCCTCATCCCTTCTCAGGATCAGGTTTTCCTGGGCTACAGGATAAGGACAGGCCTCATGATGGCTTTTCTCCCTCTGAAAAAAATATGCTATCCTAGCTGACTTACTTCCAACAGTTGCTTCCTCTAACTTCAATGTCAGCAAGAGAGTTTCTCTGAATGCTAGGTTTCATGGTATCTGTTATCCCCATGTTACCCTTAGCCAGACTTTACATGCGAAAATTCCAGTGGAATCTGAAAACTCTCTGGTGCCAGTATGCATATTCTCTGGAGTTTGTTCTTCCTCTTCTCCCTTGTCTGAAGAAAAAGTTATGCTGGTGGATTCAACAAATATCTCTGAATCCAGGTCTTCTTCTACAGGCCGTGCATCCTGTGCAGGAACTATTTACAGATGCTTCAGACATGGGGTGGGGAGCAACACTGGGAAACTTAAAAGTTCAAGGCCTTTGGTCTCCTTCTATAAGGAAACAACATAACATCAAAGAGATGAAGGCTTTGATTCTTGCTGTCCAAGCTTTCCAGTTCTCTCTCCACCCAGGTCCACTGAAACTGTTCACAGACAACACCAACGTTCTTTGGTTTGTGAACAAGCAGGGGGACACAAAGTTATACCTGCTCTGCAGGCTGGCCCTTCAGGCCTGGGAAATTGCTTCTCGAGCAAAGGTCATATTACTAGCTGTTTACATTCCCTCAGCTCAAAATGTTCTGACAGACACTCTCAACAGGTCCATGTCACAAGCCCATGAATGGATGCTTCACAAGGATATTTTTCTGGACATTCTTCACCAGTGGGGAATTCCTCAAGTAGATCACTTTGCCTCACCCTTGAACAGAAAACTTCCAAAATTTTGTGCCAGAATCCCAGATCCTCTGGTATGAAAGGTGGATGCCCTATCATTCTCATGGAAGAGGATGTTTCTTTATGCATTCCCCCCTTCCCACTCATTCAGAAAGTTCTGCTAAAAATACAGCAGGACAAACCAAAAATATTGTTGGTGACACCCTTTTGGCCAAGACAACACTGTTTCCCTCTTCTTCTGCAACTAGCCAAGGGCAATCATCACAAGTTACCTCACAGGGTGGATCTTCTCAAACAAGACAAAGGATCTCTTATCCATCCACATTTAACAGCTCTGAGCCTTACTTTGTGGGTGATAGGCTTCTGATCCCTTTCCAGCACCTTTTCTTTGAGGATGTTCTTCTAGTCCTGTAGAAGGCCAGGAAACCCAATATTAGGAGATCCTACTTGTCCAAATGGAATAGGTTCTCCATCTGGTGTCTGAAGAAATGGCTAGATCCATTTTCAGTGGACATTCCCCTTGTTCTTTCTTATTTGTGTGAGAGCTACTTATAGCCGGATTGGCTTACTACACTGTTAAAACCCACTTATCCACCATTTCTGCATATCTGCCTCTATCTCCTCTTTGGTTTCTAGGCTAGAGGTTAAGCTTTTTCTTAAAGGCATCCTCCACATCAGAAACCTGCCCCCCCCCCCCGAGATTTGAATTTTGTACTGGAAAAGCTTACTCAGGCTCCTTTTGAATCTGCTGTCTCAGCTCCCTTGAAGTTTTGCACATGGAAGACTATTTTCTTGGTAAC
This sequence comes from Protopterus annectens, assembly GCF_019279795.1. NCBI lineage: Eukaryota > Metazoa > Chordata > Ceratodontiformes > Protopteridae > Protopterus > Protopterus annectens. Next base: position 1,389,755,713 of record NC_056745.1, on the reverse strand, counting down.
CATCACCTCTGCTAAAAGAGTTTCTGAACTCCGAGTCTTAATGGCTTCCCAACATTTTCTCATCTTCCACTAGGATAGGGTTTCACTCCATACTAACCCCTCCTTCATGCCTAAAGTGGTTAATGACTCATCCCTTAACCAGTCTATTCATCTACCTACCTTCTTTCCATCCCCTCAAAATTCTAGTGAAAGGCTGCGATATACCTTGGATGTGCATAGACAACTCAGATTTTACTTAGACAAGACCAAGTCTATTAGGAAATCAGAGCAACTGTTTGTCTCATTTCATCCCAGGGCACTGGGCAAATCTGTTTCTAAACAGGCTATTTCTACTTGGATCTCTAGGGCCATTTTCTACTGCTAGGTGCTCCATGGAAAGACACTGGCGTCCTTAGTAAAAGCTCATTCAACTAGGGCTGTAGCTTTTTCTGCGGCCTTCTTTAAAGGTCTGGACACTGCCTCTACTCTGGAAGCAGCTACATGGTCTTCTGTTCACATCTTCACCAAACATAACAAGCTGGATACTATCTCCAGATCCAGAGCAGACTTTGCCAGGCAATCCTGCATGGTTTCATGGAGACTTCTTCTGCTCCAACCTCCCTTTCCCTTTCATCAGCTTTAGTACTCTCCTTCATGTTATGAATACTGCAACATGGGAATAGAAGTACATGTAATAGTTGTGTAAGATCTTACCATCACCATAAATGTCCTTCTCTTCCATGTTGCAGTATTGTATCCCACCCTCCTTCCCTCTTTCTTCATGTTTTTCATAGGATGATTTTTTTTTACCTTTTATCCTTGGGCTATTCTGACTGTGGCATTCAGTTTTGAGGGTGGTACTTGCAGACATCACTTTTATGGCCTATGTCTGCTGTTATCCTATGTGCAGCATCGCATGTACCTTGCAGTAGTTAAAGTCTTTGGTATACTGGCCGGACATTTGGGACGCAAGAAAGAAGGTGAGAAGAAGACAACTAACATGAAACGCTATGGTAGGTACATAACTTCTTTATGTTAAGTTGTCTATCTCACCTTCATTCTTGCTGGTTGGGACAGCATCCCTAGCACCTAAAATCCTGGGTGGCTCATCGGAACAAACTCTTCAGAACAGTGGAACCAAAATTTGCTCTGTTTCTGGAAATCACATCCAACTTATAATGCAAAATGAAAGTATGTGGGTTCGCCCACGTAGCCACAGCACAAATAGATTCCATGGGCAACCTAGCCTGAAAGGCCACCAAAGTGGCTAAAGCCCTGGTGGAGTGACCTTTTGGTTTAACAGGTAATTGTTTATTCCTCAGTTGATAGATAAATGTGATGATAGAAGTCAACCACCTGGACAAGGTTACTTTTGAGACTGGAAGACCTTGTTTACCCTCAGCATAAGAAAGGAAAAGTTGGTCCGATTTCCTGATATCTTTAGTTCTATGTAAATAGAAACATAGTTGCCTGTGAACATCTAACTGATGCAACGTATATTCCGCTCTGTTGGAGTGGTTGGGAAAAAACACAGGAAGGTCTATGGACTGATTCAAATTATTTTCTGAAGAGACCTTAGGAAGGAAGGAAGGATTAGTCCTGAGAGCAACCCTATCATTGTGGAACACTAGGTATGGAGGACGGGTACAAAGAGCCTGCAGTTCCGAAACTCTTCTGGCTGAAGTAATGGCTACCAGGAAGAGAGTTTTCCAAGATAAAAACTTCAGGGAACAAGAAGCTGCAGGTTCAAAGGGAGGCAATATTAGAGAAGCTAAAATCAAATTTAGATCCCACGGAGGTGGAGGATCTTTCACTGCAGGCCTGAGCAGAGTGGTCCCTTTGAGAAAGGCTCTACATAGCTTATGCAACATGATATTATTTCCCAACAGGCCAATGTGAAAATTTGAAATTGCAGCTAACTGAACTCTAATTGTAGCAGAAGCGGACCCAGAATGAAAGAGTTCCGCAAGAAAATCCAAAATGTGGTGTATAGGGGCTGAAAAGGGGTCTATACTCTTAGTCTCTGCCCAGGAAGAGAAACGTTTCCACTTACTAGTGTAAGTTTTCCTAGTGGTAGACTTGTGCGATGATAAAATAATTTCCTTCACAGATGGGGAGATATCTGGAAGCCTGGCTAAGGTTGGAAGTGGAGCAACCAAGCAGTGAGCTGGAGAGATTGCAGGGACTGGTGCAGCCTGCCCGACTGATGGATCAGAAGGTCTGGAACTGGGTCCAGAGTCCAAGGCTGCTCGAGAAGATGATGATGCAGGAATGGGAACCATATTTGTCGAGGCCAGTAAGGAGCAATGAGGATCATTTTGCAGCCCAAAACGGTAGCTTTCTGTATCAGTTTTGGAATAAAGGGAAATGGAGGGAATGCATAAAGAAGTCCCTGAGGCCAATCGTGGAATAGACCGTCTCTGGGGGAATGTCCGGGAAGTGGAAGGAGAGAGAAGAATTTGTTGCACTTGCTGTTGATGGGGGTGGTAAAAAGGTCGCAGCAAGGCTGGCCCCATTTGCGGAATATTTGGTCCGCAACTACTTGATTCAGGGACCACTCATGAGGCATGAGAATTGCTCTGCTCAGCCTGTCTGCTATGATGTTGGACTTCCCAGGGATGTGCATTGCAATCAGAAACCGTTGGGAAGAGATCGCCCACTGCCAGGGTCTGAGTGCTTCTCGATATAGGGGGTAGGACTTGGTTCCGCCCTGCTTGTTGATGTACCACACTACTGACATATTGTCCGTTTGAATTGCAATGGTCCCGGTAGGAAGACAGTCCTGAAGAGCTTGCAATGCTAGAAGCACAGCCCTCATCTCCAAGACGTTTATATGCAGGTGGTACTCGTGAGGTTGCCAGGTGCCTTGGACTGTCCTGCCCTGATAATGCCCCCACCACCCGATCAGGGAAGCATCCGTAGTAACTGTAGCAACTGGGGGTGAAGTACAAATGGTCTGCCTAGGGGTACTGATGTGGAGACCATCCACCATGCAAGGTGCTTTTTGCATGCTTCTGTGATCATGATCATGTGAGACATGGGAAGCTGCTGGAAGGACCATTGGGTAAAAAGCAGCCACTGGAGGATCCTCATGTGAAAACGAGCTAGAGGAACAAGTATGATCGCTGCTGCCATGAAACCTAGAGTTTGGAGGACGAACCTGGCTTGAATTCTTTTGCATGCTAATAAGACCTGTACATGTTGATGAATCACTAATACCCTGTCTGGTGGAAGGCTCACTGACATGTCTTTTGTATTTTAATTTGCGCCTATAAAGGTGATAGACTGACAGGGCGACAATGCAGACTTTTTGAAATTTATTGAGATACCTAGTCTGGAGCAAGTCTTGATAGTGTAGTCTCTGGCTCGCAGAAGGTGATGTCTGGTGGTAGCAGTAAGGAGCCAGTCATCTAGATATGGAAACACCTGGAATCCTTGCCGTCTCAGGTGAGCGGTAACTACTGCCATACATTTGGTGAACACCCTGGGGGCTGTGGTGAGACCAAAGCGCAGAGCTCTGAACTGGTATTGGCAGGATCCCAGCCAGAAGCGAAGGAATCTTCTGGAGCATCTGTCCATTTTGACGTGGTAGTATGCATCCTGAAGATCTATAGAGCACATCCAATTGTCCTGACCCAGAAAGGGCATAATGGACTGTAGCGTGACCATCTGAAACTTGGTTCTTTGTACAGATCTGTTCAGTCTGCTGAGATCCAGAATGGGTCCCCTGTCCTCTGTCTTTTTTGGTACCAAAAAGAACCTTGAGTAAATTCCGGATCCTTGCTGGTCTGCTGGGACTTGCTGGATGGCTCTTTTTCTTAGCAGTTCTGAAATTTCTTGTACTGCTTGATCCCTTAGATTGGGTGGAACATCTGGAAGGGACTTGTTTGACACTACGGGAGTGTGAACAAAGGGTATTCTGTAGCCTCCAGATATAACTGACTGTACCCATTTGTCTTGTGTTATGTCTTGCCAGGCTCTTTGGTACAGCGATAATCTTCCCTTGACTGCCTCCGGAGGTGGGCAGTCAGGCAACCCTTCAGGGATGGTGGGAGGGCTTCTCAGAGAAGGATTCTCTGCTGCCCTGGTTTTGCGGACCCCCTCTGCCATGAGGGCGGCATCTATTATTGTTCCCTCCTCTGCCCCTGGATGGGAACTCACCACGTGTGTCTGGCAAGGCTACCTGAGATTTCCAGAACCACATCTTTCCACTCTTCTGACCCTTGGGATATGGTATAGAAGGAGTGGAAAAATGGACTCCCATGGTAGAGAGAGTCTTGCCTTCCTGTTCACACCTGGTAAGGGTGTCCTTCACCTGTGGTCCAAAAAGAGAGGAACCATCAAAGGGGGTGTTGGTGAAAGATGCTCTGAAAGGTTCTGCGAAGTTACATAGCCGCATCCAAGCATGTCTTCTCAGAGCAACACCTGTGCCTGCGGCTCTACTTGCACCATCGGCTGCATAATTATTTATTTATTTAAAATAAAATAAATAAATAAATAAGAAATGAGCCTCATGGAGGAGTTCACCACTGAATTAAGAGCTGCCAGCTGGGAGGCTGCCTTAGCCCGGGCCCCCTCAGCTGATGGATCTTGAAGGGTATCTCCAAGCTCTTTAAGGAGATCCCTTTGAAGGCAAGTAAAGTGGCACAAATAATTCAGAGACCTCATAGTAAAGGTCGCTGAAGAGAAGATCTGTTTCCCATATCTGTCCATCATCCTGGACTCCTTGTTAGGGGGATGGACAGATGAAGAAGTTTCAGCCAACTCCTTCTTTGTGGCCACAGCTACCACCATGGCATCAACAGGGACACCTTTGGTCAAAAACTGTTTATCCTGTGGGGCCGTTATGAATTTAGTGGGTCTTTTGGGGGTGGGTTCCACTGGGTCCGGAGCTGAATATGCCTTCCAAGCCACCACGGACATCAGTGGATCGAAAGGCGGAGACACCCAGGAGGTGGAAGGTCAGGATCCAAACGCATCCAGGAATACCGACTCATCCTCAGAGAAGCTTGGGTAGTTCAGTTCCCATTCTGCCTAAGCATCTCAAGGATGTCTGAGAAGGAGACATCTTCAGAGGGGGATCTCGGGGACCCTTCTGAATCCTTCAAGTCAGTATCTGATGTGACAGACTCAGGGGAGTCAACATGCTTCCTCTTGCATTTCCTCTTAAGAGGTGGCTCCTCTGAATGATCAGGGGAGGCCTTGGAAGAGGAAGATACACCCAAGGGGGTGCCCTGGAGCGTTGGTTCCCCACGCTTGGGGTCTGGAGGAGGGACAGAGGCAGACACAGGCACCATAGTGGGAGGAGCTGGTGGGATGATCGTGGGGCTGACTCAGGGGCCAGCACACTCCTCATGACCTCGAAGGCATCCCTGCTCAGATGCTGAGAAGGCTCCAGTTCCGAAGAGACTGAAATCCCTCTCCGCACCGAGGGGGATGGCTCCGAAGCCGATGTAGGAGCCGAGCTCACCTGCACCGAAGCTCCGAGAGGGAGAATGGGGTTGGACAAGGGTCCGATGCCACTCGCTCCCTCAGAGCCGACGAGGTAGTCTCGGCGCCCAGATCCTTCCAAGGACGGTAACAAAGAAGTGATCGGAGCCGATGACGGAACCGAAGCAGAAGGTATCGGTGCCGATGGTTCCACGACCCGAACCACAATGAACTCTGGCTCCGAGCTCAAGGAAGGAGTCGGAGAAGGAATAACTACAGATATGGACGGAGCTGACACCTGATGATGGGGACTGGACAACATTTTTGCTAGGGCCTGCGATTTTAACAGCCTACTGACCACTCTCTCCATGTCATGATCGGATATTCTTGAGGACCGATAAGAGTGGGACCCATGACTGTGCTCCGATTGGAGCAGAGGAGACATCGGAGCTGACTGTATCGGCTCCAGGGATGGAGACCTAGATCTCTTTCGACTCCCTGTTGGCTCCAAAGGGAGAGTCAGAACTGACTGGGAGACAGGTAAATTGGTTCCGGCCGGAACTGAGGCTGAAGAAACAGCTTCACCCATCGACGGCTCCGAACTGGGAGCCAAAGATTTAGGTGGCTTACAGGCCTTCACGGGCTGAGTCTTAGCAGGTGAATCCTGTTTAAGTAATCCACATAGGATTAACTTATTTTTACGCTCCTGCAGGACTCTTGGGCTGAAGGCATGGAAAACCGAACAAGAGTCCTGCAGGTGCACGGTACCGAGACAATAGACACAAGAAATGTGACCATCTGTCAGAGACATCTTCTGACAGCATGAGTCACACTTCTTGAATCCGGACACCTTGGTATCCTTGGACATCCCTGAAAAGGAATTAGAAAAACCAAGGACAACACACTAAAGAAATTAGGATGTAACTACTACCACACACACACACAGTTAAGACACCCAAAACACAGCCAAGAAAACTGACAATATTGTGTATATATACAAGTTAAACAAAACTAAGTAAGAGCTAAAAGTTTTTTTTTGTTTTTTGTTTTTTTTAGGATAGAGAAAGTGAAAAAGGTTAGCCTCTAATTTAAACGGCTACCTAAGAAAGTGAAGGGGGAGGGGAAAACTCTCTAACTAAAACGAGTTTTCTGAAGGGATAGGGGAAGGTTAAGAAAGAATTATAGATACTACAAGTATATATATATATATATATATATATATATATATATATATATATAAAGGTTAACTAGTATAAACAATCTACACTAACAACTATACATTTTTATCAAAAAACGAGTAAATAATGAAAAAATACGACCTGAGCCAACAAGACAACCTCGCAGCAGAAGCAGCAAACAAGATCTGGGTATCTAGCGCCAGGCATCATGGGATATGGGGTGGCCTCGAGCCAGTATGCAGCTCTCGAGCTTTTGAAGATGGCCGAGTCGGAGCCGAGGATCGGCTCCAAACCCAACCAGCAAGAATGAAGGCGAGATAGACAACTTAACATACTAAGATTCATACCTTGTGAGAGAACATTAGAATCTTATTAATGCTTATATACATTAACCAATGAACTAGCAGTATACATTCAAACTGAACAAAAGAACACTTGTAAAACTGAATATATGAAAATTACTTAGTTAAACCATCTCAGAACACATTTTATGCTTATATTTTCATTTAAACCAAAGAAGCTTCAGAGTTCACCAGTAGCTGCCACTTAAGTTCCCTTAGTTCCAAGTAGGTATCTGTATTACCAAAGAAAACATCAACCTGTTCCAACACCAAAAACTGAAACTTAACAAAATTAGCACATCATACTATGTTTAGCAATAGCATTGTTCATGTTCCTAGACCTAATAGCCCCCAAATGCTCTTTAATTCCATCTGACAGACTTCTAGATGTTTTCCCAACGTAAAAGCTGCTGCATGAAGAATAAATATATATATAATATATTATATATAAATGTATATAATATATATATATATATCTATATCTATATATATATATATATATATATATATATATATATATATAAAATATATTTAATATATATTTATTTTATTTAACATTTGTTTACTGGGAAAGTAAACAAATGTTAATATTTGTTTACTTAATAAAAATCACACACACACACACACACACACACATAGATATATATATATATATATATATATATATATATATATATATATATATATATATATCTACATATACACTGCCATCTTTTTTAATTGTGGTACCCTTGAATTCTTTCCAGTTTTCTGTACTCCCGTCCTCACTTATTCCTATGCTCTGTGTTATATTGGAACCTAGTGCTTGTGTTGCCATGGATATAATTTGTCATCTTTCCTCATTTCTTATTACGATCACTTATTGTTTAGCTGTCCTGTTTCCCTGTTGCCCTCTTATGTTTTCCTGAACAATATTCTACGAGTGTTCCAGACTCAGAAAAAAATATGTAGAGGAATGTATAGAGTGTATACATTTGTAGCAAGCTGTTACACTTTATACCACAAACAGTGAATTGCAGAACTTCAGTTCTGACTGCAGATTTAATACTGGCATTATCTGTTAGTACTGCATTGAAGAGAGATCAGGATCTGCTGACAATCAGGCTCCTAACACTGCCGACTTGCCTCATACTAGCTAGAGCTCATCTAAACACAAGGCATTCCAAGTCTTAGAAATATCCAAGATAAGTTTTTCTCAGCAGAGTTTTTTTTTTCCTTTAAAGCACAATGTAACATAAGAGTTGCTTTTACTCCCTGTGTACATCCATGTTTTCACTTGTTACTCTGGTTTCCTTTTATATCTCACAGAAATATGAGTGAAATGGGGGTATCCCATATTAAAAGCCAATGATTACTTTCTCTGTTTAGCATCAAGTTGGTGTTAGGACATCCTTGGGTTTAGGTTGCTTTTTCTCCTTGAAATGGATTAAGCAGGTATCCAGAGAATGAATAAATGACAAATAATTGTTTGTATTTCAGGCTTATCAATTTCTTCCTTTTAAGGCCCCTTTCACCTTATCAAAATCCCTATTCATATTCAAGAAAATATTTTCTACAAGATTTTGCCCTTTTGTCAGTTTCTTTGGTGAACTAAATAATGTATAAAAATGCTTTTTAAGCATTCAGAGTAGGCATGCTTGTTCAGTTGTTCTATTCCAGCTTCTAGTAAGGTATCATCCCTTCATTTACAGATTTTGATCCTTGGCCAAGCCAAGCTAAGCTTCCAAGGTTTTCAGTGTCTTATCCCTCAGACAACCCAAAGCCACAATACACAAGTATCCATTATAGCACTAGATCAAAGGTGTAATTCCATTCATAGTGAATACTGACCATCCCCTGGGATATTTAGATCTGACTGACCATCCCACACTGCCTGGGATATTTAGACCTGACTGACCATCCCACACTGCCTAGTATATTTAGACCTGACTGACCATCCCACACTGCCTTGGATATTTAGACCTGCCTGACCATCCCACACTGCCTGGGATATTTAGACCTGCCCAGAAACCTTGCATATGTAACTAATTCCTCTGCCTATTTTTTTATTTATTTTTAACTAATATTACTTCTCTTGTTATCTTTGTAAGATTTTTCCTTAGTTCACTGCTAGGAGAATCTTAATAGAAGGAGGATGAAAGCAGTTCACTATGACAAACATCTGCTCTATTTGCTCAGTTTTGAGTTGCTTGACCTTTATTTGTGCTTGTCACAGTATCAGCTGCTCACCTACTTCTTGTTGCAGTGATGTCTAAAGGCTCCAAATATAAGTTAATCTTCCCTGTTTTTTAACTGTAAAGGATAAAGAAAGATCATTATTTATAGATGTTAGTAATGCCCACTGTTTCTCTGAGTTAGTGTATATAAGAACATATTTCCTCAAATTCCCAGCATCCTTGATCACATATGTAGGGAGCTTGTATGTAATTAGAGTCATGGGATACATGTGGAAATGTACGAGTTCTTGCGTTTAAAGCTTGTATATTTTTGGTAATTTAGCAGACTTGGAGGAATGTCCCCATACTTTCATGCATTTGTTGTGTGAGTACCATTTGTCTGTGGATGTTCCCATTTGTCATAATCCAGGTATGGAGATGCCATCAAAGATGCAGATAGTCCTTTGGTAAATTTCTAGTGCGTTTCCTAACAAAGATCAGTAATCCTCTTTTCTTTTATTGACTTTTATTTTGCAGTTTGAGACCAACTCATACCTCTCACCTGTCCCGCTTTTGTTGTAAAATATCAAATTCCATCGTTAAATGACAGGGTGCCAAGAAATTCTGAGTGGACCTTTTGAATCACAATTTCTTAATGGTTGCTTGCCCTTCAACATCTTCTTGTCATCAGCCTGTGTCCATGCTGCCCAGCGGCATGATTGACATGGGTCATGATCTACGACTACAACTACTTGCATGTTGGTAAGTGTGACAGGAGGTCTACAAGCAAAAGACATCTGTGAAATATTCAGAAATATGAATATAGCAGAAGACAGGCATGCTGTATTAAACTGCACAGAAATTGCAGAGCTCCAAGTTACTTATAGCCTGTTTCAGTCATTGTATAAATGCAGCTATGGCTTTTATTTCATTTAAGGTGCAAATACCTCATTTAGTAATAATATGCAGTTTAGGAAAAAATTAAAAAATGTGAATTGTTCGATATAGTTTCAGTTGTTACTGAATTTATATTGCACATTTTGGCTACATTGGAAAAAATAACAGCAGAAAAGAAGCCAGACATTACATAGTTTGGCATGGAGACAGCAATGTAGTTTTG
>NC_056745.1:1389679984-1389745009 GCF_019279795.1 Protopterus annectens | reverse complement strand
TTCTGACTGATGTGCAAGCCCTTAAAGCTCCCCTAAAAGGGTTTTCTTTTTTCTTTTGGGCAATTAAAAAACATGCTGTTTATCAGGTTTATTCACAAGGCCTAAAGAACAAAAACAGAGCACGGTTGCAGTTATTGACACTATTAACAACTGCAATTTAGCTCCATAGTTTTGTATATAATTAGTTGTCCAACTGGACTTGTTGTTGTCTTTCAGCTTTTCCCGGTTAGGGGTCGCCACAGTGGAACTCTGGTCCGCTAATGATTGGCAGTAGATTTTCACGAACACTGAGGTGCCAGCTCAATGTTCAACCTTCAACGAAGGCACACCCATTTACGCATGTCTTTCGAACACCCACCCAACCATGGGAAGGACATGCAGACCACACAGAAGGCACTCCCCACACTCCAGCCGAGAATCGAATGGGAGAACCTCTTGCTGTGAGGCAACAACGCTACCGCTGCACCACCACGGATTTTTTGTCCAACTGGACTAATATGTTAAAATCGATCAGCACTTACAGTGAGTCTCACATTCTGCCCAGAAGACATATCCCCCTTTTCCCCATGTCATTTTATTTATTTATTTACCAAGAAGTCTGCATGGGTCATAAATCAAACATGTTCAGTAGAAAGTGACAATTGGTTAACAAGCATTTACAGCATAGTTTCATAGGTAAGTACTGGGCTAGTTGCCCTTGCGGGCCCATTTTAAGCATAGCTAATTTCCCTTCTTGTTCTTGAAGTAACCTATTTGGTTGTAGGCTGGCCTTATCCATCTCATGGTCAATAATTATATATTACCTAATTAGAATAACTGGGACATACCATAGATAATCTAAGGAGACTCATGCATGGGATAAAGCATTTACTATCTGCATCTGTCCATTAGTAGTACTGGGGGCAGTCTATGGTAAATTTTCTATTTCCCATCCATAGATCTATGTTGTATTTGAAAATGGACAGTGATGAATGGACATGAATAGTCAAACTACATAATAATTAATGCATTTTTTTAAAGATAGAAACAAAAGTAAAACATTGCAGAAATATTGAGTACAGCACTAGTAAACAAAAGAAAACATAGCACTTCTTTTCAGTTTTGAATTTCAAAGTCTGTAAAGTTAATTGAATAGAAGAGAAACATATTTACATATATGGGGTACCACTAATAATATCATTGATGTTTTTTCATTGAAACAGGTAGATGTACCCCATTGATAATATCTTAAGTTCATCCATGTGTCCTGCAATTCCAGCCTTATCAACATTAAAATATGTTGAGAAGCAGTTGTCTTCTCCTGTCTTTCCTGCTTTCAGAAGTTTAATTGCATATTATTTTACTCAGTCCCACAGTGTTATGCACATCCTCCTGGTCTTCCATACTCAGAGATGGTCACTTTCAGGCCTCAGAGACAGTTCCCTTCATAATGACTTCCCCTAAACAACAAGCAACAGAACTCTTCGAATAATGCCCTAAATTTCACATTTAGTCCTACCCTCATCACCTGCCTTCCCTTTGATCCTTGTAATCCAGAACAGCTTTTGTTTCATCTTTAATCCCACACGTCATATTTTTGACTTCCTTCTCACTCTTAGCCCACCTCTGCATCCCTCTTCTTTTCATCTCCACTTTAACTTCCAGCACTTTGGAATTTTGCAATAACCATTTCAAAGCCAGAATTATGTCCCTCCTCTTACAATTTTTAATTTCTCCAAACTCACATTGAAGGATTCTTATCTGCTTTCCCCCTCCTTAACCTTCTCATTTTTTCTTACGTGCTTTAACTTACCGCTATCCCCTCCCCCACACCGTGTTGCATTATCGCTGTTTTATCCCCTTCTCACTACCTCTTTATACCCCTCTTTTCTCTGATACTATCCTTTTTAGTCTGTTTCATACAATTCACGTTCTCTAACTTCTTTTAACTTAACTGGATTTGAGTGTCGACCTCTGTAACTTCTACCTCAATTTCCACTCCACCACAACATTTGCATGATCAGAAATGTCTTTGTCTATTATGAAAGGAAAAAATTAAGAAGTGCCCTGCTGGCTCGCTAACAGTAAATACAAAGGCAGTGAAAGACAGCCATGATATAATGTCTTGTATCACCCTAACATATGTTTTGCAATTCAAGTTTTGGGATGACATTAGCTGAATTATTCACTTGTGCTTAAAATGAAAAATACATATTCTATTTCCAAATAGCTTAAAATGTCATTTAAAAAATTACAATGTACAAAAAAAAATGTACAACTTGAATGTTTTGTATTGCTTTTACATATTAGAACAGATACAGTGTTTGTGTGTGTGTGTGTGTGTGTGTGTGTGTGTGTGTGTGTGTGTGTGTGTGTGTGTGTGTGTGTGTGTAAAAGACTGTATGAGCCTGAAACTGTAGAGGACTAGGTTATGCCATACAATAAAAACACATTTTTGCATGTTACATTAGTTAGTCTTCATTTAGCGAGAAGATACCTCAAAAAGACACTGCTCTGATGTTCAGTGAGACAATAAATTGCAATACAACAGGCATGTAAGGAGATTTTAATTAAATTCGTAGAAAGAAAAAGATATCATTTCCAGTTTGTTAGGTCTAAACAGGCAATCTATCTGAGATAGAGGTTTTGGTTAACAAACATAATTACTCTCTCTGAAACTTGACTTAAATCTCATCACTCTGACAAAGAATTTCTCTTCCCAGGCTGCAACATTCTCATAAAAAACTGCAGATGTTGCCATTATGTATGCAAACACCCTAACCTTATCCCCCCTAACCAACCCTTCCCCCTCTTTTCACCTGGCTGAACTCATTATTGCTAATTGCAAACTTAATTACCACAAAACTCTAACTATAGTAGCCATCTACATACCCCCTGGAGATAACATACCATTGCCAGAGCAGATTCTTCACTGGATGTCTGACAACATCCCTGATGAAACTATAATCTTAGGCGATGTCAATATCACCCGGCTTCCCCTCACCTCCAAATCCTCTGCTACCAGCATTCACCTGTATGGCTACACTCAACTCATCTGTACACCCACTTTTCTTAATAAACCCACAAATATTTGTTCTATACTTGACTGGATTCTTGTCTCCAAACCCTTATCACTACCCAGAAACCCTACCAGACTCAATCAGTGACCACTCCCCTAGCCAAGTCTTAAGGTCCACCCCTCACCTTTCTAAAGCCCATAAAGGAGTATCATAAGCTAACCAGCTTCAACCCAGATACTTTTAATAACTATCTGTCTGCAAATCACTGGCCCCTTCTTTCATCAATCCCTCTTGATGAAGCTGTTCTTCAATTTAACTCCATATTCCTAAATATTCTGAACTCATTTGCCCCTCCAAGAACAATTAGAGTCAAATCATGCTATTTTCCCTGGCTCACCATCTCTACCCGTCTCTTATCCAGAACAGAGATTTTGCCTGGAAACTCTGGTCTAAGTAAAAATCTTTCATACACCTCCAAAAATATAAGGAACTCTGGAACCTAACCAAAAAAAAAAAAAAAAAAAAAACACATAATCAGAGATAAGAAGAGTTTCTATCACACACTCCAAACTACAGAACCTAGGAACCCCCCCCCAAAATTCTGGAATACCATTAACCAAATTCTCCATTTTGGTAATCCCTCAACTCCCAATCCATGCCCTAACAATACACCTAAAGAAACAGTATCCATTTTAAATTCATACCTCATTGATTCCATCAGCAAACTTATAAACACATCTAACCTTTCCATACCCTCACCTCCCAGTACCCCTATTTTTCAGAACCATCCATTCTCTCTAAAATCCATTCCAACCAATTACATTAGAAATCTTCTTCTTAAACTCAAATCATGTTCCCCACCTGCTAATTTTCCACCTCTCTTTCTAAAGGCTGCTGCTGACTCTATAGCACACCCTGTCTCCATCCTCATAAACTGCTCTATGAGTGAACCCACTGTCCGTACTCTGTGGAAAAAAGATTCCATATCATACCTATCTACAAAGGGGGTATTTCTGTCAATCTCTCTAATTACTGACCTACTGCCATACTCTCTCCTCTCTCTAAAATCCTTGAGCACTGTGTTCACAAACAAATCTTGGCTTATCTCACTCAAGAAAACCTGATTACCCCTACCCAGCATGGCTTCCGCTCACACCACAGCATCACTACAGCACTCATTTCCTTTACTAATGCCCTCTCCCTTGCCAGAGATAATGATAAACTAGTGTCCTGCCTCTTCTTAGATCTCTGCAAAGCCTATGACACAGTCTCCCACTCCAACCTCCTCTCCAAACTTTCTCAACTCAGTTTCTCCCCAGCAACCATCTCCTGGTTTAACAGCTACCTCACGGACAGACAGCAAGCTACCAAATGGTTCTGTGCTCTATCTCCTTTTCTTCCCGTCAAAATGGCCATCCCACACAGCTCTGTTCTAGGTCCCCTTCTGTTTAACATCTTCACAAACCAACTTCACGCATCCTGCCCTAGATCATCTCTCATGCAATATTTGGATGACTCTGCTATCATCTCCAATGCTGACAACCCCTCTGACCTGTTTCATTCATCCTCACTGAAACTTGGCTTACCGACAACCAACTCATACTTAACTCCAAAAAGACTAAATTATTTAACATTTGTTTACTGGGAAAGTCCAACTTGGAACAAAGCCAATTTTCAGCTGAGGCTGAGGGAGAAATGCTCCATATGCATGTCTTTGTGATGTGGGAGGAAAGAGGAGTACCCGGAGGAAACCCACAAGAACACAGGGAGGACATGCAGACTCCGCACAGAAGGCACTCCAGCCGAGAATTGAACGGGGGAACCTCTTGATGTGAGTTGACAATGCTTTTGCTGCACCAATTATTTCTCTTCCTCCCTACATTTCTCTACCATCTTAAATCCTCCTTTGCCATCTCTTCTCTTCACAACACTACTATTACAACTGATACTGACAGTAAGCTCCTTGGAGCAATCATAGACGATTAACTTAAACTTGTCCTCCATGTACATTACTGTATCAAGAAAACACACCAAAAGTTAGGCCTACTGTATAGGAACAAAAGATTCTTCACACCTAAGTCCAGAATCTAACTTGCTCAAGCTTACCTTTTTCCTAACCTAGTCTATATCTCTCAAATCTTAACTAACTTACAGCCCTGACTTCTTTCTAAACTTGAAACCACCTATAATAAAGTTGCAAGATTTGCAGTTAATCAGCCTCCAAAATCTCACCACTGTCACGCTCTTCAAACACTCACTGGCTAGAGTTTCCTAACCAACTCTTATTCACTCAACTTCTCATTATCCTTTGCATCATAAACAAGCCCTCTGCCTGCCCTAACTTATCCTCTCTTCTCTCCCTATGTAATACCCATCGGCCCCTCAGAAGTTCAGATAAATGTCTTTTACAGATACACAAACCTAAAAAATCCATTGGACAAAATCTTTATATCTACTTTCTTGCTCTTTCGTGGAATAAGCTCCTCCTGTACCTTAGATCTATTACTCAAGTCCACGAATTTAAGAAAGCTCTTAAAAATTACCTAAATAGCACCTGGATTTGTCATTGCAATCACCCTTCTTGAATCCCTTCCCTACATTTGTCCTCCGAGGATAATCCAAACTGCATTCTTTTTTTCTTTTCTGACTGTTTTTGTCACTACCCTCATTTGTCCTATCGTTTTCTTTTTGGATTTCGCTTACTTGTACTATAAGGGACATTTGCTAGACTACTTTATTGTATATATATTTTTATTGTATTCTACTTTAATACTGTAATTTGTTTTTGTTTATTTTACTGTGGGGCTTTTCTCCCTTGAGCCGCCACTGAAAAAGGGCACTAGCTCAGTTGGACTATCTACAAATACAGTCGACAATGTCAAATAAATAAATAAATAAATAAATAAATAAATAAATATGAATTTGCAAAAATGATGAATTCACAGTGATGAGTTTGGCTAAGAGAGCGAGAGAGAGAGAAAGAGAGAGAATATATTGTTATGTAAGTCTGGGGTTCCTACAGATGCTTTCGAAGAACAGTGCTGAAAATGTTTTGTTATAATTTTAAAACTGTCTGAACATTAAGGCTTTACTGACTGTTAAGTTTATGCCTACTACTGTTCTGAGTAGAATGTTATCTTGTGTAAAATAACTACACTTTTGTCATGATTAAATCACATGTGCTAAAGCACAAACCTCAGTGATATTAAATGTTCTGAAATAGTCAGCCATTTGGAATCAGGGCCAATTCATCATAAAATCATGGATTACAATAAAAGGAAGCATTTGTTGCTCTTCAGAATATCCACTGTTAGTTGCTTAGAGGGAAAAGTTCTAAAGTGCTATACTGTCTCATAAAACCAGTAAGGACATTCAAACCACTGTCAGATTAAACAGTTGAAGTACATTACTCTCCTTTGTTTTTCTTTCCAAAGGAGTATGGAAATGCCCTTAAAGGAATACAGAATGATTGTAATGGCAAAAGTGTGCTGCTGATGGGTCATCAGTCACTTTGCATGTAACTACCAGTCTACGGACATAACTCCTAATTCTGAGTCACTGGCCTGCCTCTCCTATATAACATGTATCTGCATATGTCCTGCATATATTAAATAAACCAAATGTTTAGAACTATATGCAAATTAACTCTGTACTTTGAAACATCTGTTTTGTGAAATTATGTTGGAAGCTATGCAAATCAACTGATATATTATGCACCTTA
This sequence comes from Protopterus annectens, assembly GCF_019279795.1. Lineage (NCBI taxonomy): Eukaryota > Metazoa > Chordata > Ceratodontiformes > Protopteridae > Protopterus > Protopterus annectens. The sequence goes on along the minus strand of NC_056745.1, from coordinate 1,389,738,289 downwards.
GATGGTTACAGGGTTATGTGCCATTTTGAACTATATTATGTTCTGGTCTAACTGTGCTTCTCACAAAAAGATTCATTAGACTTTGCAGTTGTTCAAATGGTAGCATTGAGTGGACTTGAAAATGTCTGTCAACTTGATATCCTCAATGAACATTGGTTGATGATCTTTATGATTTTGTAGAATTTAAGAGCTGGATGATATGTTATCACTAATGGCTGTCCCTGCAGTATCTGTATTCCTCTGTCTGCTTCCCTGTATAACTCTATGGAAGAGTGACTTTGAACAAGCATTGCTTCTTGCAGTTATGCCAACTGTGTATATATATTTTTATTGTATTCTACTTTAATACTGTAATTTGTTTTTGTTTATTTTACTGTGGGGCTTTTCTCCCTTGAGCCGCCACTGAAAAAGGGCACTAGCTCAGTTGGACTATCTACAAATGCAGTCAACAATGTCAAATAAATAAATATGAATTTGCAAAAATGATGAATTCACAGTGATGAGTTTGGCTAAGAGAGCGAGAGAGAGAGAGAAAGAGAGAGAATATATTGTTATGTAAGTCTGGGGTTCCTACAGATGCTTTCGAAGAACAGCAGTGCTGAAAATGTTTTGTTATAATTTTAAAACTGTCTGAACATTAAGGCTTTACTGACTGTTAAGTTTATGCCTACTACTGTTCTGAGTAGAATGTTATCTTGTGTAAAATAACTACACTTTTGTCATGATTAAATCACATGTGCTAAAGCACAAACCTCAGTGATATTAAATGTTCTGAAATAGTCAGCCATTTGGAATCAGGGCCAATTCATCATAAAATCATGGATTACAATAAAAGGAAGCATTTATTGCTTTTCAGAATATCCACTGTTAGTTGCTTAGAGGGAAAAGTTCTAAAGTGCTATACTGTCTCATAAAACCAGTAAGGACATTCAAACCACTGTCAGATTAAACAGTTGAAGTACATTACTCTCCTTTGTTTTTCTTTCCAAAGGAGTATGGAAATGCCCTTAAAGGAATACAGAATGATTGTAATGGCAAAAGGGTGCTGCTGATGGGTCATCAGTCACTTTGCATGTAACTACCAGTCTACGGACATAAGTCCTAATTCTGAGTCACTGGCCTGCCTCTCCTATATAACATGTATCTGCATATGTCCTGCATATATTAAATAAGCCAAATGTTTAGAACTATATGCAAATTAACTCTGTACTTTGAAACATCTGTTTTGTGAAATTATGTTGGAAGCTATGCAAATCAACTGATATATTATGCACCTTAGATGGTTACAGGGTTATGTGCCATTTTGGACTATATTATGTTCTGGTCTAACTGTCCTTCTCACAAAAAGATTCATTAGACTTTGCAGTTGTTCAAATGGTAGCATTGAGTGGACTTGAAAATGTCTGTCAACTTGATATCCTCAATGAACATTGGTTGATGATCTTTATGATTTTGTAGAATTTAAGAGCTGGATGATATGTTATCACTAATGGCTGTCCCTGCAGTATCTGTATTCCTCTGTCTGCTTCCCTGTATAACTCTATGGAAGAGTGACTTTGAACAAGCATTGCTTCTTGCAGTTATGCCAACAGTGCATCTCGTTCTGCCTTACTAGAACAACTATGGTGATATCTATGTGCTTGACTCTAAGTAACTGTGTGTGTCTGGGATGATTACTGTTTCTGTGTAGATACAGCTGTCTGTCAGTAGGTATCCTATAGACATGTCTGTAATGCATAGTACCAAGGAGGGTTACCTCTGAAATAGGGATACTCCAAAGAGAGTTTAATACATGGGTGGACTGTTGAGTCCTTTCCAAAATCCCTTGAGAGAGTCAGTGCTATGTGTCTAGATTATAAAAAAATGTCAATAACCTGGAAATAAATGTGTGGTCTGTGTGTGCAGTTTTGTAGAAGTTCCTCTTCTAAGTTTGAACTGAGGTGGGTTGCATATTGTGGAGACATTCTGATGACCATTGCATTTTTAGTAGTCAGAACATAATGTTTTCAATTAAACTTGAAATTATGTGTCAAAATAAATTCTATAAGTTGCCCCACTATACCTAGAGTAATGTTGCAATGATCTGTTTTCTCTTACAAGTACCCAGAATAGGCAGCAACACCCTCCTTGTTGAAATGTTTGAGTAGGGTTATACAACAATGGTAGGGGTTAGGTCAGAATAGCCTGACAGAATGCAAAGGGAATGGGTGGTGGCTTCAGTACAGCTGACTGTTTAACTGACTAGGCAATTTTTTCCACAAACACCGGCCTCTCTTCTCTCAAGGTTCCTTTATCTAATACTATTGATCTTCCTGAGTTTTTAGCAACAGGTAAAAAATTCCTGTCCTAGGCTGATTTAGAATGAGATCAGATAGTTTGCCTTGTATATAATCTGGGAAGAATTTAACGGGGTTCCTTGGCTCTTCAGTGCCATGGCCAGGCTACATAGGTTCATAGGTTCATAGGTTTATACTAGGCTATCTGCCCGAGGGCATTTACAAGCCTAGCCCATCGTTTTGTGGCTTACGCCACCCCTTTAGTATGGGGAACTATACCCATTATTTTGCTGTGCCTCTGTCGAGCAGTGACACTGAGGTAATCCCTGGGGTATATCTGCGATCTCCCATCCATTGGTCAAGATTTCTCTTGAACAAGGCCAGCGAGGTGCTCTGCCTCACATGTACCGGGATTTTGTTCCACAGCATAGGGAGTCTTTGGGTAATGAATCTATCCCTCCAGCACGCCCCATTAATAGCCGTGTCGAGGTTTAAGTCTCCGCCCTTGTGGCTCTGATGGATCTAGATTTTTGAGGTGAAGCATATTCATCAAATCTGGGTTTGACATGGCCTTGTATGTTAGGCAAAGGTCACCTCTGAGCAAGCGGTGACTGAATAGAGCTGGAGTTCTTTCAGTCGGGCAGCATAGGACAGATTTTTGAGACCCTTTATCCTTTTGGTGAGGGAACTTTGTGGCCTCTCCAGCTGCTGCAGGTGTCGGGTCAGATACATCCCAAATGGGGCATTGTACTCAATCATTGGTCTGATGAGTGATGAGTAAAGGGAGACTATGACCTCCCTTGATCTAGATGAGAATCCCTTCATGATAAGGTGGGCAATGTAGAAAGTCTTCCTAACTACTTTAGCTACATGGGTGTCGAATGACAGACTACTATCAACCTGGGTCCCCAGGTCCTGATAACTTCTTCTGTGCTCAGTGGATTGCCACCTATTTGGTAGCTAGGGTAACCTTGTTTTTCCCAAAGGGTATGACTATGCATTTTTGGCATTTAACTTCAGGTCGTGGCTCTGGCACCAGTTATCCGCTTCTGTGAGACCCTTCTGAAGGATATCTGTGTCAGATGTGTTTTCTACTATGGCCCAGTTTGCAGTCATCTGCAAACTTTGTCAGCTATAACCCTCCTGTGTTTGCTTGTACTTGAAAAGTAGATGCCAAACAAGAGTGGGCCCAGGACTGAGATCTGTGGGACACCACTTGTGACAGGTTTTGAGTCTGACATGGCGCCAGCAACTCTGACCCTGTGGGTTCTGTCACTCAGCCAGTTTGCAACCCATCTTGTGATGTATGGGTTAACATTTAAGCTGATGAGTTTTTCAATGATACCCGAGTGGGGTATTGTATCAAGGCCTTAGCCAGATCGAGGTAGGCTGTATGGACTGCCTTTCCCTCGCCAATGGCTTTGGTGACTGTTTCAAGAAGTCAACCAAGTTTAAAAGGCATGATCTGCCTTTGACAAAGCCAAACTGGGTTGGATCCAAAGTCTGCAAATTCCCTATGTCTTTTTATGAGGTCCATTATGATCCTCTCCATGGCTTTGCAGATAAGGCTTGTCAGGCTAATGGGCCGGTAATTTCCAGGGTCGGTGGAGGCACCGCCTTTGTGAAGTGGGACCACAGTTGCAGTGCGCCACCCCCTGGGTACGTATCCAGAGGTAAGACTTTGATTAAACAGCTGTCCTAGCTGTGGGTTTAATTCTCATTGAGTTCGTGGAGCACACAGCCGGGGACACCATCAGGTCCCATGGATGCTGTGTTTTTGCTTTGGAGAGCAGTTCTCACTTGGGCGCTGGAGATGTTTGGGGCTGCAATCGCTTGGTATAGATATCTCTCCTTTGGGGAGGGGGAGAAGTTTGCACTGAACCTGTCAGCCAGTATGTTGGCAATGTCTGTAGGATCAGTAATCTTCACATCATTTTGAACTAGTTCTGAGCATATCTGGGAGTTTCCTCCTAGGTGTCTAACATAGCTAAAGAAGGCCTTATGATTGTCTTTTGAGTCTTTAGCTATTTTTCTCTCGAATTTGCTTTGGATGATTTTATGAGAGCTCTTAGTTTTTACTTATAGTGATCAAGGGTGTCTTACCTTTTAAGGATTTTGCTGTATCTTGTAGTAGCTTCCTCCTTTATTGTAGAGTTTGTTTATGGCTGGGGTCCACCAGACTGGACGCTTGCCTTTGGTACTAAGAGTCTTTGTTTTGTTTGGGATTGCCTTATCCATGCAGTCCTGCAGGTGCTGGTAGAAGGCGCCTGTAAGTGATTCAGCGGCTTGAGTACTGTTTTCCACCAGCTCGGGGCCTTAAAGGAGACCACACTAGTCTTTAGAAGTGTGAAGTCGGCTTTGAGAAGTTCTTACTGTGGTCTTTTTATTTCAGGTGGGTGGGATGAGGACCTCCAGCGAGATTAGTTTGTGATCTGATCTCACCAGTGAGGGGTATACTTCGTGTTGAACATTGTGCTCCCATGTTCGTGATGATGAGATCAAGTATGTTATCTCCTCTTGTGGGGATGGTGACTAGTTGTTCCATGGCATTTGAGTTTATGAATTCCAGGAACTTTGGGCTAGGTGTTTGGGCTTGAGTAGTGTTCCCAGTCTATATTAGGGTAATTGAAGTCACCTAGTATGATGGTGTTTGGTGATACATTTATCCCTCTAGTGTTTTCAGGAAGGCCATGTGAGGTTCCTGAGTTTGTGAGGGTGGCCTGTAACATGCTACAATTTGCAGAGCAGTCTTGCCTATGGTTAATTGCACCTGATGGTCTCCGATGCATCGTGCGTTGCCACCAGTCTTGAGGTGTGGGTGTCCTTAATGAATATGGATACCCTCCTTTCTTGGTATTGTCCGGATTTTGGGGCCGAACGATGATATGAGGTAAAACCTGATAGCGCTTGGGTGCTCTCAGGAGCCTTGAACCAGGTTTCTGTCACAGCACAGACATCGATGTTCTCCATACTGAGAAGGGCCTCGAGCGTGCATTTTGAGATTGAGACTTCTGGCATTGAGCAGCATTACCCTTAGTTTTTTTCCTTTTTGTGTTCTAGGGTGGTAGGTTTAGAATTTGAGCCTTGCCTAAAAAGGCACTATGGGGTGGCAAGAGCCTTTGCCAATATCCGAATCCCAGGTGACAGGTGCAAGCCGCCCCTTGGCAGCGTGGCTTGTCCAGCATGTCATCCCAGGCAGACAGATACTGGATCCCCTTTGAATGACACCAGTGTTTAAGCCAATTGTTAAAGCTGATCATCTTATCTCTGTATTGTGGCATCACTCTTGGTGAAGGTAGGATACTGCTCAAGGTCAGGGTCATACCTGCCTGGGCTACATAGTCAGAGAGCTCCTCAATGTCTCTTTTCATGTAGTCCAAGGAGGTACGCCTCAGGTCGCTTACACCAGCGTGGACAATGACTGAGTCATATTTGTACTTGCTGTTGAGAGACCTGAGTGCTTGCTATGTGGCGGATTCTAGCGCGCGGCAGGCAGCTTACTGTGACCTTCTCCTTACTCAGTCTGGTGAGCGGGACATCAGTGTGTCTGACTATGGAGTCACCAATGACTAGTGTGTCTGGCATTGTGTTTGGCCTTAAGGGCTGTGACTGTTTGACACTCTGACTGTGAGGTCTATGTGTTGCAGGTGTTGTGTTCTGAGGTGGTGGTTGTTTGGGTGTCTGCTTTGGTGGCCTCTGCTGTTTTGGTAGATTTTTGATCAGAGCCTCCGAGTATGTCTTTGTGTGTTTATGTATGATTTGAGGTTGTAATGGTGCTATGTGAGACTGGGTCTATAGTGTGTGTGGTAACCTTCTCCTCCTGACTGGTCTTGCCAGTCCTGTGTTGAGAGAGCTCAGCCTCCAGTTTGGCCGTGATAGTTGCATCTCTCGCATGTATTTGTGTTTTGTGGGAGGAGGAGAGGGTTGTCTCTGTACATGAGGCAATTGTAACATTGCCTCAGTATTCCCAGGTTCACCAGCTGAGCAGGAGAGGACACTAGCAACTGATCCCTCGACATGCTAGAAGGATAGACCAAAACTTTAAAAAAGATTCAGGGGACGTGGGTGACCGAGAAATGGGGTTAACTTTTTGGAGTACTATCTATGACAAGAGTGCCGTATCAAGGTAATAAGTACTGTAGGAGCAAGTGCTAGGTTTAAGAGATAGAGAATAGTCTACTTGGAGTCAAGTGGAGATGATCTTTTAGTTATAGGATAAGCTGATTAGATCAGTAGTATAGTTCGAGGAAGGTAGTTTTAAGGAAAATTTGAAGAGTGGACTTTAGGTAGCCAATAGTTTAAACCTGCTCAACCGGCTGCCCTAGTGTGCAACAGTGGCAGCTCGCTTAAATCGCTAACGCTGGCTACGCTTTATACCAGGGGCTGGAAAAGCTAGAAACTGGCCCAAAACGACCAATAAACTACTAGTTACTGGCTGAAACCTCACAAAACTGGACAAAGGCAGCTCAATGCTTCCCACTCCCACTGGTAAGCAAGGTAACTTCCCCAAATAAGGCAAGGAAACAGTACACAGGAACTACAACCAAAGCCCAGAATCAGCAACTCTGAAACTGGACTAAACTAGTAAAGCAGGAAAACAAGAGATATTTTTTTTTTTTTTTTTTTTTTTTTCACAGAACAGGCAGAAACAGGTACAGCAAACACTTATAAATGCTATGAATCAGCTACTACAGCTTACACAGAAGAATTTGCTACAAATACAGTCAAATAGTAACAAACAAGGATTCCAAGTGCAATATTAAGTTAAATGCAGTAAAACAGCTTCAGTGTAACAGAAAGGCAGGCGAAATACAGTCGCTAGGTATTCAGATGTGGAAAGCAACAAAATTATAATTAGTATCAAGAAAAGTCGCTTATTCAGCTCAGAAGGGCAGAGTCCAGCCTCTCCTCCCACAAGAGTGCAGACCGCAATCCTTCCTAACGTAAAATAACTGGCCTGAAGCCCAAGTGCTTAAACCAGAACTAATACACTTTTAGAATAACAGACACTGAGCTCTCAATCAGCAGTTCCTAACCTAGAAGGATGTAAGCTGCCTGTCCTGCCACCACAGTGCAGGCCACAAACCTTCCTAATGTAAAACAACTGGTCTGAAGCCCAAGTGCTTAATCCAAAAGACTTAGAAATGATAGCTACACTTTAATCAAGTTACTACCAGCAGTAATAAATACAACTGAATACTTTAAAAATGCCTGGATTAGTGCTCAAGTTATACAAACAAAGCTAGATTCAGCAGGTCTGGATCTAGTCTATGCCAAACGAGGTGTACCAATTTCAGTAAGAAGCAGTTCAAATATGCAGGCACTATAAGCTTTTAACCAGAAATTCCCAGCTCAGAAGGACAGGAGTCCAGCCTCTCTCCCACAAGAGTGCAGAACACGAACCCTCTTAATGTAAAATAACTGGCCTCAAGCCAAGTGCTTAAACCAGAATTAATACACTTTTAGAATAACAGACACTGAGCCCTCAATCAGCAGTTCCCAACTTAGAAGGATGTAAGCTACCTGTTCTGCCACTACAGTGCAGACCACAAACCTTCCTAATGTAAAACTGGTCTGAAGCCCAGGTGCTTAAACCAAAAGGCTTACAATGAGTTACACCAAGCAGTAATAAATACAATTGAGTACTTTTAAGATGACGCAAGAGCAAAATAAAGTAAGAAAAAACACAAATACAGTATATATATTTTTTTTTTTTTGAAAGAGAGAAAGGAAAGAGAGAAAGGAGTAGCAGAAACTAAGCTGATTGGCAGCTTCTCAAATGCTCTCCTGTACTGGGTAGAATGAGGTAATGACGCTAGACTGGGAGGGAGGGTCCCAGATCAAATTTACACTAGGGGCGGGCAACTGCAAAGCCACCAACTATAAAAACACTATACCGACAGGAGGGAGGGTGGGAACAAACTGCAGAAGTGTTACTCCCAGCTGAAAAGCAGCAGTGAGCCTTTAAATTGAAGTTTTAAACAGCTAAAGGAGCCACTAGAAAAAAGAGTTTAACTGCAACAAGTTATCATAAACAAACAACCCAACAGATGCTTAATAAGGGTGGACAATTTCCAGTTAATACCTCACACACAGTGAAACTAGCTAGAAAATACACAGTACACAAAGTGCTATAAACAACAAAGAAATAAAGAACAAAATAAACAAAAGCAGGATACTTAATGTTATATATTGTAGCTCCAAGTTTGCTGAGTGTCCTTCCTTCGATAAGCTCACTGTAAAATGGCTGAACACTCACAACTGAGCTTCTTAGGTAACAGAAAGTTGAAACCTGAGACAGCTTTTAAGAAAGAAATCTCAAAAGAACCAATGAGGTGCTTAGTCTGTTGTAGTCCAGGAGACCTCAGTCAGCCAATGACCTCAAACAAGTCTCTCTCACTGAAATGCCTAATGGCTTTGGCTAAAACAAGATGTCCCTGAATTATGTACTCAGACACACAGCCTCCACAAACACTAGGCCCAAATACAAGCCTGAATATGGAAATGCTACAAATATCCACACTACTTAGAACAAACTGTAGAAGTGTTACTCCCAGCTGAAAAGCGGCAGTGAGCCTTTAAATGAAAGTTTTAAACAGCTAAAGGAACCTCTAGAAAAAAGAGTTTAACTGCAACAAGTTATCATAAACAAACAACCCAACAGATGCTTAATAAGGTGGACAATTTCCAGTTAATACCTCACACACAGTGAAACTAGCTAGAAAAATACACAGTACACAAAGTGCTATAAACAACAAAGAAATAAAGAACAAAATAAACAAAACCAGGATACTTAATGTTATATATTGTAGCTCCAAGTTTGTTGAGTGTCCTTCCTTCGATAAGCTCACTGTAAAATGGCTGAACACTCACAACTGAGCTCTTAGGTAACAGAAAGTTGAAACCTGAGACAGTTTTTAAGAAAGAAATCTCAAAAAGAACCAATGAGGTGCTTAGTCTGTTGTAGTCCAGGAGACCTCAGTCAGCCAATGACCTCAAACAAGTCTCTCTCACTGAAATGCCTAATGGCTTTGGCTAAAACAAGATGTCCCTGAATTATGTACTCAGACACACAGCCTCCACAAACACTAGGCCCAAATACAAGCCTGAATATGGAAATGCTACAAATATCCACACTACTTAGAACAAACTGCAGAAGTGTTACTCCCAGCTGAAAAGCAGCAGTGAGCCTTTAAATGAAAGTTTTAAACAGCTAAAGGAGCCACTAGAAAAAAGAGTTTAACTGCAACAAGTTATCAAAAACAAACAACCCAACAGATGCTTAATAAGAGTGGACAATTTCCAGTTAATACCTCACACACAGTGAAACTAGCTAGAAAATACACAGTACACAAAGTGCTATAAACAACAAAGAAATAAAGAACAAAATAAACAAAAACCAGGATATTTAATGTTATATATTGTAGCTCCAAGTTTGCTGAGTGTCGGCAGCTTCCTTCGATAAGCTCACTGTAAAATGGCTGAACACTCACAACTGAGCTTCTTAGGTAACAGAAAGTTGAAACCTGAGACAGCTTTTAAGAAAGAAATCTCAAAAGAACCAATGAGGTGCTTAGTCTAAGCTGTAGTCCAGGAGACCTCAGTCAGCCAATGACCTCAAACAATTCTCTCTCACTGAAATGCCTGATGGCTTTGTCTAAACAAAATGTCCCTGAATTATGTACTCAGACACACAGCCTCCACAAACACTAGGCCCAAATACAAGCCTGAATATGGAAATGCTACAAATATCCACACTACTTAGAACAAACTGGCAGAAGTGTTACTCCCAGCTGAAACGGAGCAGTGAGCCTTTTAAATGAAAGTTTTAAACAGCTAAAGGAGCCACTAGAAAAAAGAGTTTAACGTGGCAAATAAGTTATCATAAACAAACAACCCAACAGATGCTTAATAAGGGTGGACAATTTCCAGTTAATACCTCACACACAGTGAAACTAGCTGAAAAAATACACAGTACACATGGGAAGTGCTATAGGTAACAACAAAGAAATAAAGAACAAAATAAACAAAACCAGGATACTTAATGTTACTATATGTTGTAGCTCCCAAGTTTGCTGAGTGTCCTTCCTGATAAGCTCACTGTAAAATGGCTGAACACTCACAACTGGAGCTGTGCTTAGGTAACAGGAAAGTTGAAACCTGAGACAGTTTCCTTTTAAGAAAAGAAATCTCAAAAGAACCAATGAGGTGCTTAGTCTAAGTTGTAGTCCAGGAGAGACCCCAGTCAGCCAATGACCTCAAACAACAAGTCTCTCTCTGCACTGAAATGCTCTAATGGTTTGGCTAAAACAAGCCTGCCTCTCCTATATAACATGTATCTGCATATGTCCTGCATATATTAAATAAGCCAAATGTTTAGAACTATATGCAAATTAACTCTGTACTTTGAAACATCTGTTTTGTGAAATTATGTTGGAAGCTATGCAAATCAACTGATATATTATGCACCTTAGATGGTTACAGGGTTATGTGCCATTTTGGACTATATTATGTTCTGGTCTAACTGTCCTTCTCACAAAAAGATTCATTAGACTTTGCAGTTGTTCAAATGGTAGCATTGAGTGGACTTGAAAATGTCTGTCAACTTGATATCCTCAATGAACATTGGTTGATGATCTTTATGATTTTGTAGAATTTAAGAGCTGGATGATATGTTATCACTAATGGCTGTCCCTGCAGTATCTGTATTCCTCTGTCTGCTTCCCTGTATAACTCTATGGAAGAGTGACTTTGAACAAGCATTGCTTCTTGCAGTTATGCCAACAGTGCATCTCGTTCTGCCTTACTAGAACAACTATGGTGATATCTATGTGCTTGACTCTAAGTAACTGTGTGTGTCTGGGATGATTACTGTTTCTGTGTAGATACAGCTGTCTGTCAGTAGGTATCCTATAGACACGTCTGTAATGCATAGTACCAAGGAGGGTTACCTCTGAAATAGGGATACTCCAAAGAGAGTTTAATACATGGGTGGACTGTTGAGTCCTTTCCAAAATCCCTTGAGAGAGTCAGTGCTATGTGTCTAGATTATAAAAAAATGTCAATAACCTGGAAATAAATGTGTGGTCTGTGTGTGCAGTTTTGTAGAAGTTCCTCTTCTAAGTTTGAACTGAGGTGGGTTGCATATTGTGGAGACATTCTGATGACCATTGCATTTTTAGTAGTCAGAACATAATGTTTTCAATTAAACTTGAAATTATGTGTCAAAATAAATTCTATAAGTTGCCCCACTATACCTAGAGTAATGTTGCAATGATCTGTTTTCTCTTACAAGTACCCAGAATAGGCAGCAACACCCTCCTTGTTGAAATGTTTGAGTAGGGTTATACAACAATGGTAGGGGTTAGGTCAGAATAGCCTGACAGAATGCAAAGGGAATGGGTGGTGGCTTCAGTACAGCTGACTGTTTAACTGACTAGGCAATTTTTTCCACAAACACCGGCCTCTCTTCTCTCAAGGTTCCTTTATCTAATACTATTGATCTTCCTGAGTTTTTAGCAACAGGTAAAAAATTCCTGTCCTAGGCTGATTTAGAATGAGATCAGATAGTTTGCCTTGTATATAATCTGGGAAGAATTTAACGGGGTTCCTTGGCTCTTCAGTGCCATGGCCAGGCTACATGCCCAGCAGTCTTTAGTAACAGTGATCAAAAAGCTTCAATAATGTATTAAGTATGGTTCAGAATAACCACTGCAGACCCTTTGTCTGCTTATTTTATAAGGATGATGTGTTGGTCCACTAACAGAAAACTCAAAGACACTAGAGCACAGATGTTGTTTTTAATTTATCTGCATTTATTTAAACTGTATTTGCCTTAATGTTGCTACACACTCAAGTGTGCTAGCTTGTACTGCATTTAAAGTGTTTTTGCTACTGTTTTAACTGCTTTTCAGTAAAAAAAAAAAAACAAAAAAAATTTCTAAGCTTGTTAGTAACAGTGATTAAAAAGTTTTAATAATATAGACATTATGTTTCAGAATAACACTGCAGACCCTCTGTCTGCTTATTTTATAAGGATGATGTGTTGGTCTACAACTAGTCTAGTCCAGATACAGATTTGCTGTATCCAGGACTGTTTTGTAAGTTTCTGAGCCCTCCAGACCTTTCTGTGTTGGAGGGAAGCCTTCTAGCTTATCAATGGGAGCGGTAAGCACTAAGTAGCCTATCTACCACAAGAGGAGTGGTTTCTGGTTCAAAAATTGTAGTTTATTGGCCGTTTGGGCAGTTTTTCCATTCCTTTCAACTTTCTGGTTTAAAAGCCCATATTTGTGTGGGTTTGCGCACCATGCAGTGGCGCTCTTCTGAGATAAACTAATACCAGTGTGAGAAAGTCTGCTCATTAATTTTTCCCTTAGAACGTGCTTGTTCTTTTACTTCTGGCACTTCACTTAGCTTAATCAGCTAGCACTTTAACAGGCTTTTGTAGCATTTATTGTAGCACACTTAGGTGCTATCAGCACTAGCTGTTCCTATGCAGTAAAAGCACCAGTACTTATTAGTTATGACTACCCCTCCTGGTATGATTGTAGGGTAATTTCCTGTGCTTTCTCCTGCTAACTTGGTGCACTTGGGCATTCTGAGACTGTGTGGCATCTGTCTAATGTACACAGACAACCTTCTCCTCTTACCTCACAACACTCATACATGTGACAGATGCACTTATATCACCAAACTGGAAGCAGTGCATGCTCGAACCAAGATTGGACTAGCTGGTCAAGAGGGGAAGGTCAACACCTGTAACTCACTACATAGAACACACAGCCCTCCAAAACACCAACCATCACAACCCACACATAGAAACACAAACCATACACCCACCTTTGCAGAGGCTCTCAATAAAAATTTACCCAAACAACATAGACCCCCGAAACAGAAGCGCACTCGACCACCACAACACAACACCAACCCCAGAACACATAGCTCATCACCGCAATGTGCCCCACAACCTAATCCCTTAAGGCAAAACACTTTGCCCAATATAATAATCATAGGGGACTCAATTGTGAGGCACACTGATGTTCCACTCACTAGGTAGAACAGTCAGTTGTCTATCAGGTGCCAGGATGTGCCACACAACACATGCACTCAGGTCACTCCACAACAAGTACAAATATGACTCAGTCATTGTCCGCATGGGTATGAATGACTGAGATGTACCTCCCTGGACTACATGAAAAGAGATGTGATGGAACTCGGATTATGTGGCCCAGGCAGGTATGGCCTTAGCCCTGAGCAGTATTCTACCGTCACCCAGAATGATAACACAGTATGAGCAGAAAATGATTGACTTCAACAATTGGCTAAGTTTCTGGTGTCATTCTAAGGGGATCCAGTATCTGTCTGCCTGGGATAACACGATCGACAGACCTCAATGCTTTGCAGAGATGGCCTGCATTTGTCACCCCAGTGATTCCAGGTACTCGCTACTCCTAGTGTGCCTTTTTTAGGCAGTGTTCCAAAGACCACAATTCCAGCATAACAGCTATAAACAAATGCAATCTGAGGGTCATACTGCTCAGTGCCAGAAGCCTAAATCTGAAGATGCACTCACTCAAAGCTCTCCTCAAAATGGAGAATGTCAACATCTGTGCTGTAATGGAGACCTGGTTTAAAGAGGCAGAAAGCACCCCTGTGCTCCCAGACTACAACTCATTCCATACCTTTCGGCCCCAGAATACATCTAGAAGCTCCAAAGGTTGTGGTGTCTCCATATTCTTAAAGGATACACACACCTCTAGACTGGTAGCCCAGCATAATGCATCCAAGATACTTCAGGTACAACTAACAGTGGGTAAGATGGCGATACAAATCATAGCATGCTACAGAACCCTTAACATGTCCCTAGACTCTCACTCCAAGTTCCTAAGCACCCTGGAATCTATCAAGGTCCAACCCAATGCTCATACTGGGTGACTTCAACTACCCTTCCATCAACTGGGAAAACTATTCAAGTACCAATGTACAGGCCCAACACTTTGTGAGATTTATCAATTCCATTTCCTGGACCAGTTTATTCTGACCCCCACTAGAGGAAGCAACATCCTCAATCTGGTTATCACCAACATGGGAGACTGTTGCTTCACACCTATAGTTAGTTCCTCCCTGGTTAAATTCGACCACAAACTGATCACCATTAAAATCTCCATCTCACCTACAAACCCCACTAAGGTGACCACCCTGAAAAACTTCTCTAAAGCTGACTTTGGGCTCCTAAAAACAGAGGTGGCTAACTTCTCGGCACCCATGCCAATGGAAAATAGATGCATGACTGCCGAATCATACACCAATGCACTATACGAGCATATAAACAAATGCATGGACCTGGCCATACCAAATTGAACTAAGATGCTCTCCTCCAAAAAAAGGAAGCAAATCTGGTGGTCCCCAGCCATCAATAAACTCTACAATAGAGGGAAGAAACTGTTGCAGAAAAAAATGAAGTCACAAGACTGGAAAGCCTCTCTTATCAGTCTCAACAAAAAGCTGAGATCCCTTATCAAATCCTCTAAAGCCAGCTATGAAGGCAGAATTGCAGCTTACACCAAAAACAACCACAACACCTTCTATAGCTATATCAAAAACCTCCAAGGCAATACCCAAATTTGATCTGAATTATTGCACAATGGCCCCTCCTATATTGAGCCAACAGATATAGCCAAAATACTGGATGACAGATTCAGTGCCAACTTTACCCCTCCCCCCAAGGGCCCTATCACAATACCAGAAGAAAGCCTGGTACCCACCATTTCTGCAGCACAGGTTAAAGCTGCATTGTCCAAAGCCACGAATACAGCATCCATGGGACCTGATAATATCCCTGGATGCATCCTACATGAGCTACAAAATGAACTGGTGCCACATCTGTGTGCCCTGTTCAATCACAGCCTTACCTCAGGCTATGTCCTTAATGAATGGTGCACTGCTGCAGTCATCGCACTCCATAAAGGGGGAGCAATTACAGACCCTGTGAACTATCACCCCATTAGCCTGACAAGTCTGGTACGCAAAGCTGTGGAGCACATCATCATGGGCTTGCTCAACAAAGATATAGGCAGTCTCCAAACTCTTGATCCCGCACACTTTGACTTTGTTAAGGGGAGATCCTGCCTGCTGAACCTGGTTGACTTGAGGCAGTCACCAATGCTGTGGATGAGGGTAAGGCAGTGCATACAGCCTACCTCGACCTGGCCAAGGCCTTTGATACCATTCCCCACTCAGGTATCACTGATAAACTTACCAAACTAGGCATCAATCCTTACATCACTAGGTGGGTTGCAAACTGGCTCACAGACAGGACCCACAGAATGAAAGTTGTGGATTCCAAGTCAGACTGTCGACCACTCACAAGTGGAGTCCAACAGGGCTCAGTCCTGGGCCCTCTCCTGTTTGGCCAGTGTAAAATAAGATTCTGTATTTATTCTCTCTCTAGCGCCTCGACCACAGTAAGCCTTCAAGGAGTAACACATAACACAGACAAAAACATTTATATAGCATCAGCTATTAACAGCAATCAAACAATTATATCATTAAAGTTAATGAAAACACAATTCAAACAAATTTAAAGTGCTTTTGGACAAATCAAATAACACTTCTCCAGCAACAATCTGTATTCAAACCCCTAGGAATTTGAGTTTCATACTTCAAAATAAAAATAGTTTATTTTTTTAACAGTGCATTCAGATGTTCTAATAGTCTCACCTTAAACATTCTTTTAATTTGGCCAATATAAAACGTATTACAGCCACATCTAATAGCATATATATATATAAGGTGAGACTATTAGAACATCTGAGGGATATTAGGGTAAACAAATTAGAGAGTCCCTTAGCTCAGCATTTTTATGAATGTCATGAAGGTAAATGTGATAGTTTAACAGCAACTATTTTAGAACAGGTTTTTATAGGTGAACTAAATGAGAATTTGATTAAGAATGCACTGTTAAAAAAAGAAACTATTTTTATTTTGAAGTATGAAACTCTAATTCCTAGGGGTTTGAATACAGATTGTTGCTGGAGAAGTGTTATTTGATTTGTCCAAAAGCACTTTAAATTTGTTTGAATTGTGCTTTAATTAACTTTAATGATATAATTGTTTGATTGCTGTTAATAGCTGATGCTATATAAATGTTTTTGTCTGTGTTATGTGTTACTCCTTGAAGGCTTACTGTGGCCGAGGTGCTAGAGAGAGAATAAATACAGAATCTTATTTTACACTGGCCTTGTTGTTTCTATTTGCGGTGTAGCAACTTGGTTTCTTATCTTGCTGTTGTTCGTTTCCTCTCCTGTTTGGCATCTACTTCTCAGAAGTCCTGGCCAACACAGAAGGTCTCTGGCTGACCAAGTTCACTGATGACTGCAAGCTAGGAGTCATTATCAACTCCCCAAGTTATGCAGACATCCTACAAAAGGGCTTGTCTGAGACCAATGACTGGTGTTGGAACCATGGCCTGAAGCTTAATGCCAAAAAATGCATTATCATCCCCTTTGGAAAAAACTCAGTTCCCACGAATTACCACATTGATGGGAGCCCACTGAACACTGAAGGGGCCATAAGAGATCTTTGCACCTAGGTCGACAGCCACCTCGCCTTCGACTACCACATTGCCACTGTGGTTAGAAAGTCCTTTTACATGGCACATCTTATACCCAAAGGTTTCGCATCCAGGAAGAAAGAGGTCATTATCCCTTTCTACTCATCCCTCATTAGACCAATCATCGAATATAATGCCCCATTTGGCATGTACCCAACTATACACCTACAATAGCTGGAGACGCCACAAAAGTACTTCCCAAAAAGAATCTTAGGCCTTAAACATATGTCCTACATGCACAGACTCAAGAAACTTCAGCTGTTCCCAGTCTCTTACCATCTACTTAGAGGTGATTTCTGCTTGACTTACAAAGCCATGTGCTACACCCAAAGAAATCCCAATTGCCCCACGCCATATGCTCCAGAGATCACAACCTCATTACCACAATTAACAGAACATGCTGGTGGGACAGATCCATCTCCCAAAGACTACCCATACTCTGGAATAAGCTTCCCATTCATGTCAAGCATAGCACCTCACTGGCCCTCTTCAAGAGAAATCTTGACGAGTGGATGGGTAACAGAAAGTTCACCCTAGGGATTACTCCAGTTGCCCTACTGGATAGGGGCACTGTGAATTAACATCGGGTGGCACGGTACCTGGGCATTTTTTTGGCTAGGCTTGTAAAGGCTGCATAGCCATTAGCCTAGTACACACCTATGAACCTATGATGTAATATCTTTTATTGGACCAACACAGGTTTTGTAATTACTTGAGATTTTAAGCTGACATGAGCACTTCCTTAGGAGTTATTAAGTTAATGATGTCAGACACAGTGCATAAATATTCACTTGGGCGTAGAAAGGGAAGTACATCATTTATTTACAACTGGCTAAAAAAGGCCATTTAAAAAACACTGGTGTGGAAAAAATATGCAGCTTGGTGTTAACTATGACTTTTACAGATCAGGTGTGTGTGTGTGTGTGTGTGTGTGTGTGTGTGTGTGTGTGTGTGTGTGTGTGTGTGTGTGTGTGTGTGTGTGTGTATGTGTGTGTGTGTTAGAGAGACACTGTGAGAGTTTGAAACCATAGAGGACCAGGTTATGCTGCTCTATAAAAAAAATCAAAACTTTGCATGCTATGTCAAAGTCAGTGCTAATTTATCACAGAAAATGACATTTCAGAGAGAGAGAGAGAGATTGTGCTAACATTTAATGAGACAATACATCACAGTTCAAGAGATGTGTATAGAGAGTAATTAAATTCCAAAAATGAAAACAATAAGCGATATATTTTTTAATTTGTTAGTCTGTCTAAACAAGCAATCTTTCTGAGATAGCTGTTTTGTTTATCAGAAAATATGATTTTTTTATAGTGTGGCATTACCTGCCATTAACTTTCTTCGCCATTGAATTGATTGCCTGTAATAATGTCATGGTTGCCCCTTCCCTAACTGGCTTGGCAATCACCCTTTCTCTCTTGATAGGATTTTTAATCCTTTCCACATTCTGTATCACAAAACCAGTCCCAGTCCTTTCTACCTACTTATCCTCTACGATTTGGCATTCCTACTGCACTTCCTCAGCTAGATCCGTAGGTCATTGGTTAACGCCCACCAGTCCATTTATGCTCAGTCTTGCCAGTAAGAGAATTCAGCAGCCATATACTATCAGAACATTCTAGAAACCTCATGCTGACCTCCCCCTGACACCACCAACAATGGACCCATCTTAAACCCTGCTCTCCTTATCTTGATGGATGCTTCCCTAATAGCCAGCTAATATAACATCATAACCACAAATAGTGTTCTTTGTCCTCCTCTTTATTTATAGAGAAAAATAAATGCATATCTCTGTACCTTTATCCTGACAGGTCAAGCTTTCTCTACCTTAATTTAAACTCAGAACTTCAAATTCCCACCCCCTACCTTACATGTACTCTAAACTTAAAAATCTTCACATCGTATATACTCCTAGTGTCTCAGAATTCCAGGGAAAAATGTTTTTGCTGACATTCCTGCTATGTTCTTATATACTGTAAACCCTCATGGACTGGAGTATCTGAAAGAAATGAATTAGCCATTTTAGCATCAAAAAGCATCTGGTTCTAAAACCTTAGATTTCTCTACCATAACAATATCTCTGCCAAAAAGTGCAGCCACTAATATTACACACACACAGGTAAACAAGCATATGTTTAGTGTGCTAATGTCACTCTTCTCCCTTACTGACATGCACAAAATAATGACACAGATTTTCAGTATCCATCCTGTTTTATCATTAGGGCCTTCAATGACAGTAATCAACCATCGAGGCTGTTATATTTTAACACAACTTATACGGATGCAGAAAGGATTCCCTAATCCTCCCTGTAACTACTTCATAGGTTCATAGGTTCATAGGTAGGTACTAGGCTATCGGCCCTGGGGCCTATTCAAGCCCAGCCAAAAAGGTACCCTGGCTTTTGCCACCCAAGAAAATTATTTTCCTGTGCCACTGTCGAGCAGAGCCACAGAGGTGATCCCCGGGGTGAATTTCCTATTTCCCATCCAATCATCAAGATTTTTCTTGAAGAGTGCTAATGAGGAGCTTTGTTTGTTATAGATAGGTAGTTTATTCCAAAGTATGGGAAGTCTCTGGGACAGGAATCTATCCCTCCGGCATGTTCTGTTTATTGTGGTGACAAGGTTTAGGTCCCTAGAGCATGTAGCTCGGAGAGATTGGGATTTCTTTAAGTGGAGCATGTCCAACAGCTCTGGGTTTGACATAGCTTTGTATGTTAGGCAGAGATCACCTCTGAATAGGCGAAATGCGACGGAGTAAAGCTGGAGTTTTTTGAGACGGTCTGTGTAGGGCATCTGTTTGAGGCCAGTAATCCTCTTTGTGAGGTATTTCTGCTGCCTTTCCAGTTGTTGTAGATGTCTTGTGAGGTACATATGAAAAGGGGCATTGTACTCTATAATGGGTCTAATGAGTGATGAGTAGAGGGGAGCAATGACCTCTTTTTTTCTGGATGAGAAACCTTTTGTGATGAGGTGTGCCGCGTAGAAGGATTTCCTGACTACTGTGGTGATGTGATTATCAAAGGAGAGACTACTGTCCACCTGTGTCCCAAGGTCTCTTATCACACTTTCAGTGTTAAGTATACTACCGCCTATGTTTTAGTTCATGGGTACAGAGTTTTTACCAAAGGGGATGACAATGTACTTTTTGGCATTGAGCTTGAAGCCATGACTTTGACACCAGGCATCTGTCTCATTGAGGCCCTTTTGTAGGATGTCCACATCATTAGGAGTTTTGATTATGGCTCCTAGTTTGCAGTCATCTGTGAACTTCGTTAGCCAAAGACCTTCTGTGTTAGCCTGTACTTCAGAGAAGTAGATACCAAACAGGAGAGGACCCAGGACTGAACCCTGTGGTACTCCACTTGTCACTGGTCTGAAGTCGGATTTGGAGTCTGCTACTTTCACAGTGTGGGTTCTGTCAGTGAGCCAGTTGGCAACCCATCTTGTGACATAGGGATTTATACCTAGTTTAGTGAGTTTATCTATAATTTCAGAGTGGGGGATGGTGTCAAAAGCCTTGGCAAGATCTAGATAGGCTGTTTGAACCACCTTACCCTTGTCTACGGCTTTGGTGACTGCTTCAAAGAAGTCTATCAGGTTTAGGAGACATGATCTGCCTTTTACAAACACGAAATGGGTGGGATCCAGAGTTTGGAGATTACCAATGTCTTTGTTTATAAGTTCCATGATGATACGTTCCATGGCCTTGTAGACTAGGCTCGTCAGGCTAATGGGATGGTAGTTTCCGGGGTCCGTGGTGGCTCCCCCTTGTGGAGTGGGATAACCGTTGCTGTGCACCATTCAGCAGGCACAAAGCCTGAGGTGAGGCTATGATTGAATATGGTACTTAGGTGTGGTGCCAGTTCATTCTGTAGTTCGTGTAAAACGCAGCCTGGGATGTTGTCTGGTCCCATGGATGCTGTGTTCTTGGCTTTGGAGAGTGTGGTTTTTACCTATGCAGTAGTGATTACAGGAACTTTGCATTCTTCCAGTATAGAGATGGGCTCTTTAGGGGGTGAGAGGGGGGTAAAGTTAGCACTGAACCTATCTGCCAGGATGTTGGCAATATCATTTGGGTCTGTATATTTAGTGCCATTGTGCCATAACTCAGAGCAGATCTGAGTATTGCCATTGAGATTATTGACATAGATATAGAATGCTTTGTGGTTGTCTTTAGAATCAGTGGCGATTTTGTTTTCGTAACTTGTTTTGTAACTTCCTTCAGCAATCCTGTGTAGAACCTACATATAAACTGACTCACTGGCAATAATTCAGAAGTCCAGTAACATTTCCAGAAATAGACATATCATGCTTGCAAGCTGATTAATTTTGCAAAAAAATAAACTGCAGCACTGAAACTCAGCTGGACAATAAATCTATTATACTATAACCTCTTGAAATCTCTCCAATTTATTGCATAAAAGTGAAAATTCTTCACACCATAAAACTGGAATTCCATTTGCCATGTGCCCTTTAACCCTATTCGGAACACCAAAGACATCCATACTCTTCTTTTGTCTATAATAGCAATAGAAAAGAAAATAATATTGACATACCTTTGTATGTTTGAAAGGCTGGTGTCCTTATCAATACTCTCTCATATTTGCTATTTCTTCAGTTCTGTCTACAGGGGGACCAATACCTGTCATGTAAAAGTCCCCCAAAGCTGAATACTCACATTTTTTTATCTGCTCCGGCCACTGGAAATCTCAAAAACAGGTGGAACACCTTCTATCATGTGAAACTCTTGCTTTTGCGCAGTTTTAAATGTGCCGTCAAAGACAAGAGACAAAAAGTATGGCAAATTTATTTTGTGTGCAGCCAAAAAGAATCCTTTTAAAATGTCTCGCTGCCTAGGCACCTGAACCCTTCTATCAAACATGCTTTCTGATGCTGGGTCCCAAGCTAGGTTTCTCATCTCCTCCTACACTGTTGCATTTGACTAATTCACACCTTCTCCTGGTGAACACGGTGGTATTTGGTTGTTGGATTGTATTAAAATTGCCTTGCATTGCATTATTTGACTCAGGTCTTGAAGATTCAGTGACCGGTCTCCCCATCCACATGAAGCAGAGTTCCTTCCTAACTCAATTCAAGTGTAACTTGGACAACTGGATGGGGAAAAGAAATTCATCCTTGGTTTGACACCTATGTCTCTAACAGGAAGTTTGTAAATGGCTTATTTTCCTGGTCTCTGCTTGGCTTGTAAATGTTTCACCTCCCAAGCCCCTGCTTATATGTATCAAAGGTACCAGAACTTATCAGAGATTTGGGATGCATGGCTAGGCTTAAAATGGCCCTTGTGGTCATTAGCCTGGTAAACACCTATGAACCAGTCTGCAGTAAAATACAGAGGCTTGCCACACAATTTGGATGACTGTTAGATAAGTTGTATCACAGCTCTTTCACTGTGCAAGTTCCACATGCTGGCAGTAATAACATTCTATGCTGATAAATGCCCATAGCATAATCCTTGTCGAACCACACCTCAACACCAGCCATATAAAATCCTTCTCCAACTGCTGTCTGCTTTACTATCCATTCTTTTGGTTTAAAGCTGAGAAATCTTACAATGAGGTGCCTCGGACTAGGCTTTTCAGCATCCCCATACATTTTCCTACTCTATGATCACTCTTCAACTTAGGATTCAGTTCAAAAACATTATTTAGAAATGCATTGATTCCACTGTGGAAATATTTATCTGATTCTCCTTGCAGTCCCTCTCTCAATACAATAATCTTAAAATTAATTGTACATGAACTGTTTTATGTCCTCCTGCATCATAAGCACAGCATCCCCAAACTTTAATTTATTCAGTTTATTTTCATTCCACTTTAGACATGCTTCCAGTTCACTGGGCTTTGAGTCAGTGGTTGCCAATCAGGGCTGCATTTGTTCATGATTCAATCTAACTGCTGCATGGCTCCTATGTCTATAGTTAAGACATTCAGCTTACCTGGCTGAAATCTAATGCAATTTCTTGTCCATCCTGATTGCCAATTATTCACTTCCACCACAAATGTAATTACCATACCCTAAGTGAGTCCAGGTGGCTTCAAGTAAACTTTTCTTCTCCCACTAACAGACATCTGCAAAATGATGTGTTTGAGCTGGAGAAATGATCTTCAACTGCCATGGTTTTTCAGTTTACCTGAAATCTAATGCAATTTCTTGTGCATCCTGATTGCTAATTATTCACTTCCACCGCAAAAGTAATTACCAAATCCTAAGTGAGTCCAGGTGTCTTTGTGTAAACTTTCCTTCTCCCACTAATAGACAGCCGCAAAATGATGTGTTTGAGCTGGAGCAATAATCTTCCCTTGCTATGGTTTTTAAGGCTCAACAGAGATGTACTGACACAGGGTCTATGATATACAGTAACTTGATATGTTTGAAAGACAAATTGATCAGTATAAACCTGTGACTGAATGGTATACTAGAAGGAGATGTGGGTTCAGACCACTTAAAATTGTTAAAAATATCACTGTGGAGTTACTTTGCAAAATGAAACGTCTCCTCTTCGCCGGCACATAAACAGCAAATGCACTAAAGCATGAATGCTCAGAACAGCAATTTCTTTCCCTGGGAAAGAAATCGCTTGTCCTTCCCCGTGTGTTTGCCCCTTTCCCCACTGTAGTGTGATCTCGGAGTAGGTATATTTAGTTAGTGGGAGTGTGGAGGGCGAAGCCTCCCACATTGTTATGTTTGAAAGTGTGTGCGTTTGTGTGTTTGTGCTACCGATTTCTTTCCCAGGGAAAGAAATCTGTGTTCTTAGCATTTGCACTTTAGTGCGTTCGCTGTTTGTGTGTCGGCAAAGAGGGGTTTGATGAAACGCCTCTTCGCTGTTCTGATATAGACCTGAAGATGACCAGTGTCATTATTTGAGAATAAATATGGTAAACTGAGACATTATTTTAGAAAAATTCATATCCTGGTATAAAAGGAGCAGGTTTAGGTGCAGTTGTGTCAGCTGGGTAAGAAGTGGAAAGCAGAGGGTCATCCTATATTTATTACTCATGACTTCTCAGATGCAACTTTGCAGCAAAGGCATCACTTTTTTGGATGCAACAATGGAATGTAAGAGACAAAAATTTAGATATAAGTTGACTGTTTTTGGCTATACTAAACATAATTTTCCTAGTGGTACACAAGTATGTATGAATTTGACATCGGCATTGGCAAGGTTTCAACAAACATTTTGGTTACTGGATATGGAAGTCAAAGACTCTGCACTTTCTATTATTGGGAAGGTGACTAAACCCCCTGTCTGAAGCTGTGCTGGATAATGAAATGAGACTGATGAAACATTCATTATATGTCCAGCAACGGTTTCACTGGCCAGAGAGACTCTATTATCCCCACAATTATTTGTTTGATGTACAACAGGCCAGTGGTTAATTTAGGTCTTTTGGTGACAACTCACACTGCATATAATTATAAGTGAATCTTAAATGCCAAGAACAATGTCAGTGCATTCCCTTTAACAGTGCCAGAATTGATGAAATTAAATATGAAGGTACTTTTATTTCCCAGCTTTGCTTGACTGGTAATATGCAATTGACCTTTCTTCCTGATCTACATATTTAAATAATTTTGACTCATTTAGTGTTTAGAGTTGCTAGTAATATACAGAATGTGAAATGATAAGATATTATACTTCTGTCTTTCTTTGGGACTGTGGTTAATGAGTTAATTTATCTAAGCAACATACTAACCTTACCTAGAATGCTGCTACAGTAGAAAGAAAAAAATGATTGACTTCAATAATTGGCTTAGTTTTTGGTGTCATTTCAAGGGGATCCAGTTCCTGCTTCCCCGGAAAGCCATGGTAGACAAACCTCATTGCTTTGCCAGAGACAGTGTGGACCTGGTACCCCTAGGCTTTTGACTGCTGGCAAAGGCTCTTGCCTTCTCCATAGTGCCTTTTTTTTAGGCAGGGTCTCGAAAACAACATTATTAATGTGAAATTAACCAATCAGAACAAAATAAGTGTCATGCTGCTAAATGATAGGAGCGTAAACCAAAAGTTGCACTCTCTGGAAGCACTTCTATCAATAGAAGATGTAGATGTCTGTGAAGTCACAGAAACCTGATTTAAGACCAAAAAGAGTACCCTGGCCCTGCAAGGTTATGATAACTTCCACACCTTAAGATCACAAAATTAATGTGTGAAAACCAAAGGAGGTGATGTTTCAGTCTGTATTAAAAATAACTTCACCATCCATTTAGTTAGATTGGACAACTCCATGGAGTTACTTCAGGTTCAGGTTACAGTGGGTAAGAGCCCCTTTCAAGTCCTAGCCAGTTATAGATCCCCCTCCTTGGGTTACGACACCCATGAAGCCTACTTTACCAAACTGAAGACAATCTGAATTTTACCATACACACTGGTTATGGGCAATTTCAATTATCCCACCATCAACTAGGAAAGCTAATCTAGCCCAAACTAGCTAGCATAAAAGTTCCTTGACTTTGTGAATTCAAATGCTCTGGAACAAATTGTCCATACCCCGACAAGAGGAACAAATATTCTAGATCTGGTCTTCAACAACATGTCAAACAGGTTCACAGCTGTAACTGCTGGACCCTCATTAGTTAAAATTGACCACAAATCAGTCACCTTGAAATTGACTGTAACACCAGAACTCACAAATTGTGAAATTAGACTAAAAAACTTCACCGAGGCAAACTATACCCTCCTAGGTCTAGGTATAATTGCATTCCAACCCCCCATCTGAAAGTGGTAACTTTGCCGAAGCTTGCACTAATGCCCTGTACAATCACTTGCATAAGTGTATAAACTCAGCTGTACCAGATAGAATAAAAGCCAGATCCCCAAGTAAAATCAAGCTGCCATGGTGGACATCCAGCATCAACAAAATCTACAATAAATGCAAAAAGCTGCTGTCCAAGAAAACAAAGACAAACAAGGACCTAACAATGGAAAAGCACCCTCCTCAGCCTTAACAGGCAAGTAAGACAACTTGCCAAATCCTCCAAGAGCTCCATTGAGAGAAACCTAGCAAGTACTGCTAAGGATAACCATAAGGTCTTTTACAGCTATGTACATAACCTAAAGGGTAGGACCCAAGCATGTGCAGAATTGGTGGTCATGGTATCACACACACTCTGACCCAACAGAGATAGTGAACCTGATAGCAGATAGGTTTGGTGAAAATGTCACTCCCTTATCCCCTCCTAACTTACAACAACCCCCCCCCACCTTACATATCTAAAGAACAGGTCCACAAAGCCCTGCCCAAGGCAAAGAACATGGCCTCTATGTGACCAGATCACACCCCAGGCTTTCTTCTAAATAGGCTAAAACATGAACTAGTCTCATCACTAAGTACCCTTTTCAATCATAGCCTAACCACAGGCTTTGTTCCTATGGAATGGAGAACAGCTATAGTTATTCCCCCTCCATAAAGGAGGCCTAGCAACAGACCCAGGGAATTACAGACCTATAAGCCTGACAAGCCTCATCTGTAAAGCCATGGAGCATATTATTATGGACCTCATAAATAAAGACATAAGTCACCTCCAAACCCTGGATCCTACCTAATTCGGCTTCGTGAAGGGCAGCTCCTGCCTGTTAAATCTGGCGGATTTCTTTAAAAGTTTGACCAGGGCCATTAATAAGGCAAATTTGTGCACACAGCATACCTCTACTTGACAAAGACTTTCAACACAATCCCACATTCAGGAATTACCAATAAACCTAGCAAACTGAATGTAAACCCTTTGTTGTAAGATGGGTTGCCAACTGGCTCACAAACTGGCCACATACTATCAAAGTGAGTGACTCCATATCAACCAGCAGACCTGTTAGCAACGGGGTGCTACAGGGGTCAGTGCTGAGCCTTACCATTTGGTATATACTTGTCAGAAGTTTCTTCTTTCTCCAAGTTATAAGCAACTCAGAAATTGTGTAAAAAATGTTATTATTTTGGATGAACGTCAATATTTCACAACATTTCAAAGCTCTCACTCAAATGGCCCCCACAAATTCTGGATTACTGTCAACTCCCTGCTCCACACTGGTTCTCCTACCATCCCTAACCCTTTCCCCTATCACTGTCCCTCTGAAACTGCTGACTTACTCAACAAACACTTCATAGACAGCATCGCTAAACTCCTACTGTTTGGAAACTCTGCTCATCCCAACTCTTATGTGTCACCTTCACCTCCCCCTAAAACTCTGTGCTCCTCTGTCTCTCAGCCTTTTTCCTTGTGACCTGCTCTACTAAACACATCAAATCCCTGCTTCTTAAATAAAACCATGCTCTCCCTCCACTGATAAACTCCCCCTCAAGTTCTGAAAATTGCTGCTGACTCTATTGCATATCCTGTAACAATACTATTCTAGCATGTCCAAAGGTCAGTTGTCAATCTCCTCTCCGGTCCAGCTGGTGAATCTTGGAATCTTGAGGCAATGTTACAACTGCCTCATGTACACAGACAACCCTCTCCTCCTCCCAACAAATTCCAACATATGTGAGAGATGCAACCATATAGCCAAACTGGAGGCTAAGCTCTCTCAACTCAGTACTGGCGTAACCAGTCAGGAGAAGGAAACCACACTCACTACAATTCCAGTCTCACATAGACCTACCACGACAACAAACCAAACACATAAACACACAAAAACATACTCAGAGGCTCTAAATAAAAATCTGCCTAAGCAGCAGAGACCTCCAAAGCAGACACCCAAGCAACCGCTACCCCAAAACAAAACACGTGCAACACATAGCTCACAAAGCCAGTGTGCTGAACAGTCACAGCCCTTAAGGCTAAACAACACACCTGATACACTTGTAATAGGTGACTCTATTGTCAGGCACACTGACGTCCCGCTCACCAGGCTGAACAAGGAGAAGGTCACGGCGAGCGGCCTGTCAGGGACTAGGATCCGCCACATAACACAAGCACTCAGGTCACTCCAAGGCAAGTACAAATATGACTCAGTCATTGTCCATGCTGGTGTGAATGACCTGAGATGTACCTCCATGGACTACATGAAAAGAGACATAGAGGAGCTCACTGAGCATGTAGCCCAGGCCAGTATGACCCTGATCTTGAGTAGCATCTGACCCTCACCACGAATGATGCCATAATATGAAGACAAGATAATCAATTTCAACAATTGGCTTAAGTATTGGTGTCATTCAAAGGGGATCCAATGCCTGTCAGGCTGGGATGACATGCTCGACAAGCCACGATGTTTTGCCAGCACCTGTCACCCCTGGGCTTTCGGATATTGGCAAAGGCTCTTGCTTCCCCCATAGTGCCTTTTTTAGGCAAGGCTCAAAAGACAAACCCACCTCCATAGGTATCACAAGGGATAAGAAACTAAGAGTAATGCTACTCAACGCCAGAAGACTAAACCTCAAGATGCACACACTCGAAACTCTCCTTAGCATGGAGAACATCGATATCTGTGCAGTAACAGAAACCTGGTTCAAGGCTCCCTAGAGCACCCCAGCACTACCAGGTTATACCTCATACCATGCTTTTCGGCCCCAAAACTTGGACCGAACCACATAAGGAGGGGGAGTATCAATATTTGTCAAAGATACCCACACCTCCAGGTTGGTGGCACAGCACGAAGCATCAGAGACTATCCATGTGCAACTAACAGTGGGCAAAACTGCCTTCCAGTTTATAGCCTGCAACAGACCACCCTCCCAAACCCAGGAACCCCACTCGGCCTTCCTGAGAATACTGGAAAATATGAAGGTCTCTCCAAACACCATTATATTGGGTGACTTCAACTACCCAAACATAGACTGGGAGCATTACTCTAGCTCCAACACCCTAGCCCAAAGGTTCCTAGAATTTATAAACTCAAATGCTATGGAACAACTTGTTACCACTCTCACAAGAGGGGAAAACATACTGGACCTGATCATCACCAACATGGGGACTCTATGCTCCAGACCAGAAGTATATCCCTCACTGGTAAGATCAGACCATAAACTAATCTCACTGGATATTCACATCCTAACCCCACCCCCTGCCCAGAAAACCACAGTGAAAAACTTCACTAAAGCAAATTTCACACTCCTCAAAACCAAGGTGGTATCCTTCAAAGCCCCCGAGCCTGTGGAAAATATGGCCCAGACCGCAGAATCCTTTATAAACACATTCTATGAACACCTTCAGGAATGCATGGATCATGCAATCCCAAATAAAACCAAGACCTAATCCTCCAAAGGCAGACGTCCCATCTGGTGGACCCCAGCCATAAACAAACTATACAATAGAAGGAGGAAGCTACTACATGATAGAGCAAAATCCCAAAAAGGGAAGGCATCTCTGAACAGTATTAGCAAAAAACTATGGGCACTCATAAAATCGTCTAAGGCCAGCTTCGAGAGAAAAATTGCACAGGACACTAAGGATAATCACAAAGCTTTCTTTAGTTATGTTAGGAACTTGGGTGGGAATTCCCAGATATGCTCAGAATTAGTCCAAAATGACAAAAAATATATCAAACCCACAGACATTGCCAACATCCTAGCTGACAGGTTCAGTGCAAACTTCTCCCCCCCCCCCTCCCCACCAAAAGGGAAAATATCTATCCCATCAGAGTGCTGCCCCCCTGACATCTCAGATGCTCAGGTAAGAGTCGCCCTCTCCAAAGCAAAAAACACAGCATCAATGGGACCAGACGGTGTCCCGGGCTGCGTCCTACATGAACTCCAAGAAGAGCTAAACCCAAACATAAAACTACTGTTCAATCTCAGCCTTACTACAGGATATGTACCCAAAGAGTGGTGTACAGCAATAGTGGTCCCTTTCCATAAAGGTGGTGCCTCAACGGATCCTGGAAACTATCACCCCATAAGCCTGACTAGCTTGGTCTGCAAAGCTATGGAAAGGATCATCATGGACCTCATAAATAAAGATATTGGGGACCTACAGACACTGGATCCTACCCATTTCGGCTTTGTTAAGGGCAGATCCTGCCTCTTAAACCTGGTCTATTTCTTTGAAGCAGTCACCAAGGCCATTGACGAGGGGAAGGTGGTCCAGACAGCCTACCTGGACCTCGAAAAAGCCTTCGATACAATACCCCACTTTGGCATTATAGATAAGCTCACCAGCTTGAATATAAACCCCTATGTCACTAGATGGGTTGCAAACTGGCTCAAGGACAGAACCCACATGGTTAGAATTGCTGGAGCCATGTCATACTCCAAACCAGTTACAAGTGGCGTCCCACAAGGCTCAGTCCTGGGACCTCTCTTGATCAGTATATATTTCTCTGAGGTACAGGCCAACACGGAAGGACTGTGGCTGACCAAGTTCACAGATGACTGCAAACTGGGCACCATAATCGACTCTCCAGCCGATACAAGCATCCTCCAAAAGGGCCTCATAGAAACAGACAACTGGTGCCAGAGCCATGGCCTCAAGCTAAATGCCAAAAAGTGTATAGTCATCCCCTTTGGCAAAAACAAAGTGACCACAAATTACCACATAGGTGGTAATCCATTAAGTACAGAAGAAGTAATTAGGGACCTGGGGACCCAAGTTCATAGAAATCTCTCATTTGACAACCATGTGGCCAAAGTGGTTAGAAAAACATTTTATATAGCCCACCTAATCATGAAGGGATTCACATCTAGATCAGGGGAGGTCATCATGCCTCTTTACTCATCCCTCATCAGTACCATAATTGAGTACAATGCCCCTTTTGGGATGTACCTTACCAGACACCTGCAGCAACTGGAAAGACCCCAAAAGTACCTCACCAAGAGGATCAAAGGGCTCAAACAGATGCCATATGCTGCCCGGTTAAAGAAACTCCAGCTCTACTCAGTGGCATACCGCCTGCTCAGAGGCGATCTGTGCCTGACGTATAAAGCCATGTCCAACCCGGAATTAATGGACATGCTGCACCTCAGAAAATCCAAGTCCCATCGAGCTATGCACACGAGAGACTTGAACCTCAGCACTGAAATAAATAGGATATGCTGGAGGGACAGATTCATAACCCAGAGGCTCCCTTCACTCTGGAATAAAATCCCAGTCCAGGTTAGGCAGAGTCCCTCATTGACTCTCTTCAAGAGGAATCATGATGAGTGGATGGGAGATCGTAGGTTTACCCCGGGTATCACTTCTGTGTCACTGTTAGAGAGAGGCACAGTATACTAACCTCGAAAAAGGGCATAGCAAAATTAATTTAAAATGAGTGGTGAAAGCCAAACACACTCTGGCTAGGCTTATAAATGCCCTAGGGCAGATAGCCTAGTATGAACCTATGAACCTATCTTAATTAACTACTCCATTCAGGAATCTACCATGCCAGAAATATGGAAATCCTTCTATACCACTCTGCACAAAGGTGGCAACTCTGTTGAACCATCTAACTACAGAACAATCGGTATTCTCTCTCCGCTCTCTAAGATCCTTGAAAAATGTATACATACTCAACTACTTCTCATTCACAAAAATCTCCTCACCCCTTTGCAACGTGGTTTCCACCCTAAACACAGTACCTCGATTGCCTTATTATCCTTTACCCAAAAGGTTGCAGAAGCTAGGGACAACAGCCTCCTCGTCTCCTGTCTATTCTTTGATCTCTCTAACGCCTTCGACACTGCGTCTCATCTCATTTTTCTTAACAAATTCTCAGACCTAAACCTCTCTCCTTCTACTCGTGGCTGGTTCCAGTCCTACCTTACTGACAGAAAACAAGCTGTTAGATGGCAACAGGCTTTCTCCCCCTTCCTTGCTGTTGGAACAGGATTACCCCAAGGCTCCATACTTGGACTGCTCCTTTTCAACATTTTTACCAACAACCTACATTCATCCTGCAGTCTCTCATCTGTAATACAATATGCAGATAACTCTACTCTCTTATCTATCTCCAGTACTATCTCTGAACTACACACACTAACACAAACCTCCTTTATTTCTGTTGAAAAATGGCTCAGAAACAATCAACTAATCCTTAATCCTAAGAAAACTCAAGTCCTTCTCTTCCTGCCTCAGACACTTTCTCACCTTAAATCCAACTTTTCTCTTTCCTCCCTAGATGGCATCACTACCTCCCCTGCCTCACACACCAAACTACTTGGTATAATAATTGATGACCAATTAAATACTGACTTGCACATACAACAGGCCATAAAAAAAATACCAAAAACTTGGACTACTTTATAGGAATAAAATATTCCTCACTACTGCCACTAAACGCACTCTTGCACAGACATTTCTCTTACCCAGTCTTCTATATGCTTCTCCCATCCTTACCAATATCCAAATTACTTTGATGCAGAAACTGGAACAAACGTGCAACAAAATTGCCAGATTTATTTTAAACCAACCCCTCTCTTCACATCACTGCCTCTCACTGGCTGGAATTTCTGTACCTTCACCTACAATCACAACTCCACACTACCTTTTCCATACTCAACAACCCCTCTGCCTGCCCTTCTCTATCATTCCAAGTTAATCCCTACTCTCCCGCCCCCAGCCTCTCTGGGGGTCTATATTATAACATCAAAGTTCATAAACATCGAATGTTATAATATCGAACCCCAAACACCAAAATCTGAAAACATCGAACAGTCAGAATAGCTAATTTTTTCCCAAGGAAAAAAAATCACTATTCCGAGAAACATACACACAACACAAACACACACAAAAAACAGCAATCCACACACATACACTTAAAATCCTACACCTAAACCTAAACTTAACTTTACATACACTACTAGCTATCCATGTACTTTAACCCAACCCTAACCCTAAGGTCCGTCACTTTTGCACACTCACCTCACCCGCCCCCTAACCCTAAGGTCCACACAACCGCATACTTACCTGACCCACTCCCTAACCCTAACTCACCTAACCTGCCCCCTAACCTACACACAATCTCACACTTACCTGAACCCGATCTGTAACGTTCCAACATATCAAACGCTGAAAACAGCAAAGCCACAGCAATGGCCCACCGAATTCTTTCCCTGGGAAAGAATTCGGTGTCCTGCACCTTCACTGTTTTCAGCGTTCTACATTACAGATTTGATGTTATAACATTCAATGTTTATAAAATTCGATGTTATAATATAGACCCCCTCTCTGGAGTGCTGATTAGCATCTTCTCTCAGTTTATAAACCCAAAAGGAATATTGGAAAACTGCTTTACAAACACACTGTCTCACTAAATTGGAACAAACTCCCTCTCCATATTAGATCCAACCTTTCCTTTCCCTGTTTTAAAAAGGAGCTTAAATCCCACCTACTAAACTTGAAATTATGCCGTTGCATTGACCAAACATAGTCTTAGTCTCTCCCTCTGTATATTGTGTTGCAACTCCTAACATTCTTTATTTGTTAGTAACTTTTTCTTAAACTCATCTCCTAAACCCTCATCTCTACTGCTATAGTCCTACTATAGCCCCCTCCAATTCTCTTATCTCCCTCCCACTTCCTATCAATATCTGTACATTGTCCTTCTTTTGAACAATGATTATCTTTTTGTTTTTACTCTCATACGTAGTAAATTTTAATCTACTACTATCAGTGCAACCCTTAATGTTCATACATCTTTTTCTTTTGTTTTTCTCTTTATAATTAATTTCATATTTGCAGTGTTGTTTTTAATAGTTTTTGTCCTGTATGTTTATCCCCATGGTTTGGTGGCATTCAAAAAACATGCATAAATGGGCATGCCTTCGTTGAAGGTTGGACGTCGAGCTGGCACTTCGGCGTTTGTGAAAATCTACTGCCAATCATTAGCGGACCGGAGTTCCCAAACTGGGAAAATCCGAAAGACAAACAACATCAACATGTTTATCTCTACTTATGTTTGCTGGGACTCTTTCCCCTTGGGTCTCCACTGAAAATGGGCTGCTTACTATCAATGCAATGCAAATAGTTAATAACCTTTGCTTTTTTACAATTATTTTGTATTGTGATTGTTATTTAATATTTGTATATTGTCACTTTATTTTTACGTTTGTTTGCTGGGGCTTTTCCCCTCAGGGTCTCCACTGAAAATGGGTTTGTTTGCAAACTCAGTTGGACTAACCCGGTTAACAAATGTGATATAAATAAATAAATAAAAGTTCAGGCCAAAACTAAAGGGTTGTGACAGACCAAGTTTGCAGTTGACTGCAAACTAGGTGCAATTATTTAATCCCCAAATAATGTCAGTACACTCCAGGTCTCACACAGACCAGCGACTGGAGTATTAGTCGTGGTCTCATATTGTATGCAAGGAAATGCATCATCATTCCCTTCAGCACATGCAATGTCCCTTCACACTATCAAATCAGCAACAATACCCTATGTACCCATGAAGTGGTAAGGGACCTGGGATCACAGGTTGGCTGCGACCTTAACTTCGACCACACATGTCTACCATTGTAGGGAAAGCTTTCCACGCAGCTCACTTGATTAGTAAAGGCATCACCTTAAGACAAAAATAAGTTATAACCCCCCTATACTTGGCATTTATCTGGCCCATAGTTGAGTATAGCACCCGATTCGGTATGTACCATACCAAACACCTGGAGCAATTAGAGAGATCTCAGAGGTTTCTAACAAAGAAGATCAAAGGCCTCCAGCATGTGCCTTACACAGACTGACTAAACTGCCTGTCACTATATTCCTTATCATATAGAATTCTTAGGGAGGACTTATGCCCGGCCTACAGAGCAACCAAACACCCAAACTTAATGAACTTACTGCATATCTGTAAATCAAATGGGTTTAGGGCTACCCATTCCAGAGACTTAAATATAACCTGTGACTTAAATAGGACTTGCTGGAGAGAGAGATTTATCTCCTAGTGACTGCCATGTCTTTGGAACAGGCTACCAATTCATGTGAAACAGAGCACCTATATTATACTATTCAAAAGGAACCTGGACGATTGGTTAGGGCACCATAAATTCTTACTAGGGATAGTGCCCACAACCCTCCTGGACATGCGCATTCATCACTAAGTGCAATCGTGAGTATTGACTAGTAGTTCTACTGTATTATATTTGGCTGAAACAGCTAGGCTTAAAATGACCTCCGGGTCAATAGCCTAGTAATCTCCTACAATCCTATGATCTTATGTTGTTCAATTTTGAAATGGTAAAGTTCATATGTTGCAGAGCTTTGACATCCTTTCAATAACAGTGGATTACTAGTACTTAACTGATATGACAGTTTCTTGCTTTTTAGATAATATTGATTTTTTAAGTGTACTAGAGCAACCAGCAGGATGGTTAAAGTGAAAGGCGTGAGTTCTATATTTAAATAATGATAATTCAGATTTGATGTCAAAATGAAGTCTTTGAGTTTGAAGGTTTCCTTCTAGGGTGCTGCTGGTCTTAGTCTCAGTTATGTAAGTATTTATAGTATTTTGTTTTGGTATGCGTTCGGTAATTCTTGATATATATGATGAGACTCCAGTTATTTGTAAGGTGACTATGTAAATGCTCTGAAGATTTCTAACAGTTTGATTGATGGAAAGTAGAGTCAGTATAATGGAAAATAATTTATAATGTTTGGTTGTGGCATATTGTCAGAAATCTATGCTCCCCAGTTTGAAATTTTTTATTACAACAGCTCATTTTATTATTTGTAAATGACACACACGCTCACACACGCACACACACACACACACACACACGCACGCACGCATGCACACACGTACACACGCACACACACGCGCGCACGCACACGGACACATGCACACACACACACCCACACGCACACACACACACACACGCACGCACACACGCACACGCACGCACACACGTGCACACACACGCACACACACACACACATTGCAAGCAAGTTAGGTGCAGTATTTTATAGCTGGATTGATATATCTAAACCTTGGTATCTTAGTTTGTAGGTATTTGAAAATGTAAATTGGCTGGATTTAAGTTGCCATGGAATAATCAAGGGTACAAACCAAGACCATCCACTTTAAATGAAGTAATGCTATAAGTACCTCTCAAACATTTAGTGCAAGAAATCTGGACAAAGCCTAAAACAATGGGGGGAATGACCCAAAAATAGGGACGGATTTTAAATATTGTTCTTATAAACTCAAAAAGTTGCTAGAATAATAGGCTTTGTGTTAGCATGAATTTTCATAAGAATATGACGTATGAAATACAAAAGTATGAAACTCAAATGTATGTCATTATTTAATGATTTCAGTAGTCAGTGATTTGATAGAAAATCACACATATTATGAGAAACATATCAAAAATATGAGGCAAATTCAGTATCTCAGTGTCACAAGAAGGGTCCTATCCACTATATGAGAAACTGCAAGTTACATGAGAAGTCTCAAATCCTGCTGTATAAACTGAACAGATTCTTGTTCGCCTTTTCCGTCAGGTAGCCCAGTTAGATGGAGACTATTTAAATCCTTCACTTTGTTGTCGGTGTGAAAGATTCTTGCATTCATGCCATGTTCATAAAAGAAAAACAGCATGAATTATAATCAGTTTGCCACTGTTTTTTTTTTTTTCCTATTCCAGCTAGTTTATGCCTCTACTTTGTGCTGGCAGCCATACTGTGTGGAAAATTCCTTCAGTACTTTCAAATAAATACTGTGAGGGACTAAAGTGAATATGATTGCTGATTTCATGGGTGGTCCATTGAGGGTGGTCATTGCATTGCCACAGAAGAGTCAGCTTAGAAATAGTATGGCACTTACACTTAGAAATATACCCTAATTGAAAGCAACACCTCTATTACTTGTCCTGTGGAGTGCAACAAATTATATTAATATATTAACTGTGGCATCTGTACAACGTTCCACCAGCTATGATTAAAATGCACAAACTTCTTCCAGGACCTGAAGAGGTTGCAGAAGCTATTCATATCTTGGTGTGTTCTAGTGATACTCCTGTAGAGAAAGGTGCTAAGATCCAAATTCACCCAAGGATCCTGTGCTAGGAAGGTGGTCATTTATACATAAGTAGACCAGATGGCAGCATGTTCCAAATTATGACAATTGCCCATCTCACCAAAAAAGGTGGTGATGGGAGAATGCTTCCCCTGCCTCTTTCTTGGTCATCAGCCAAAGTCAGTTCCCCACTGCTCAGCATTTTTGCACTGCAACAGATAAGTAATATAAGGTGGAGATTCCTGCCTCATACCACCTCATCCTGTAACCTTGCAACTTTTTGACAATTTTTTATTTTTATTTTTATTTTACATTTGTTGACCGGGCTAGTCTGGCTGGATACATGTCCATTTTCAGCAGAGGCCCGAGGAGAAAAGCTCCACTATATACTAGTAACTTACAATAAACAAAAAATATACAAAACATATAAGCAAATAAAGGAACATTTTCATGTAGTATAGTAACAATGCAGAGGCAGTTAACAAGAACTAAACAGTAGTGAGGAGTCATAATCCCATAATAATTGCAATAGTAGGACTGCTAAAAAATGAAGAAGAGAGAAAATAGTAACACATAAAGAGTCTATAAGTATTTACACCAATAACAAATTAGGATAAAATATGTTGTGCCAGGGCACTAGTTTTAGGATAGAGATTTGCACAGAAGTGATCAGCATCTAGGCTAAATAAAAGGAGAGATGAAACAGGTTGCAGTGATATATCAAGTATACGAGAATAAAAAGCCCTCAAGCCGAAGAAGCCAACACTGTTTTAACGCTCTTTATTAGAAACAACACGTTTTCGCCCCTGCTATGCAGAAAGCTTCATCAGAAACATAAGTAAAAGGAAACAGCACATTTTAAATAAGTGCAGACATGATGTCATTTCCTTAGGAACAGTGTATCCAACACAACAACATATAAAGGTGAACATTATAATACCAAACTATCACGTAACTTAAAAATAGGAATTTGAAAGTTACATTGCATTTAAAAACATTTTCATTAAGAAAATCCCCAATATCAAAAAAAAAACTGGGGTAACGTTCATATACAATAATAAAATGCCAAGATATCTATGGAAATTATAAAACATATACATCTATACATAAAAAATTAAAATTAAAATAAAAACAATACATTAAATAAATAGGGGAAGAAACAGCTATCTCTGATAGCTTTTGTATCTAAGTAGGGAAGAGATGTTACATGATTCATTAAGGCCAGGGTAAGAGTAGGCATCAACCCCAATTTGCCACTCTAATTCCCTGGTCTCCAAAACCAATGACTGAGGTCCACCTCTAGGGCCCAAAGTAACATGCTCAATTCCCATAAATTCGAAGCTGTGACCTATATTATTAACTATATGCTTAGATAAAGCGTTGTCCAATTTTTTATTTTTTATTGCATAAAGATGCTGATAAATCCGGTCACTAAACTTACGATCAGTTTTCCCTATGTAAAAGCAGGGGCAACAAACACAAAAAGCAGCATAAACAATTGATTTCGTATTACAATTAATTCTTGAATATATATTATATTTCCTATTCCTAATTGTAAACGAACTACCAGCTCTCATAAATTTACATCTGTTACAAAAGCCACAAGGACTATTTCCAACTTGTCTAGTGGTTAACAAAGAATAAGTAGACCTTTGAAGTAGTTCCTTTAAGTTTTTACCCCTTCTATAAACAAGAGAAGGGGATGGACCCAATTTTTGAAGTAAGAAGGGGCAATTATGGATGAAATACCAATTCTTTTTAATAATTGCCCATATAGTACCAACTTCTTTAGAAAAAGTTAACACAAAGCTAGTACTAAAGTCAATTGGAACATGAGTAGTGGTACAATTGGTGTTATTAGATACTGGACATTCTGAAGTATCTACAACCAATGGGTGGCCCACAATTGTCAACTCATGGGAGTGAGTAGTTAACAAAGGTTTATAAAAACCTGAAGATCTTTTTAAAACCACCTCCTCAATGAGTTCATCAATCATAGGGGGCGGGTAATCCCTGTTAGAAAAAAGATCTTTCAAAAATGCACACTCAGTTTCAAAAGCCTCTTGTGTACTACACATACGCACCGCTCTGACCAATTGTCCTTTGACAATTGATCTTTTCTGTTTAGGAGGGTGGTTGCTAGAATAGTGTAGAAAACTATTACAATAGGTTGCTTTCCTATAAATACAAGATGAATAACAATTATTGGAAAAATCCTTCACCAGTTTGACATCTAAATAGTCAATTTCAATTAAAGAAAAATGTGAAGTAAATTTCAAAAATGTAGAAGAACAATTCATCAATTGTAACAGTTCTATAGCATCACTTTCGGAACCATCAAAGAGAATGAACACGTCATCCAGGAAACGTGTATAAAATTTCACCTTTTCATGAAAAATAGGATTAATCCTAAAAAACTCTTTCTCCCAATAAGCGACAACCCAACCATATTTGCAACACTACCGCCACAGGGAGACCCCATGGCGATACCCTGTTTTTGCAAATAATACTGGTTGTCAAAGAGAAAGAAGTTAGAAGAAAGGGTGATCTCCAATAATTGAGTGACAATGGAAATTTCTCCCTTTGTTGCCCCTAGACTCAACAACATAAGTTCGACCCATTCAACCGCTTCCAAGTGCGGAATAGACGTGTATAAATCAACTACGTCGATTGTTAAAAAATTAAAAGATGGGTCAAAAACAATATTATTGATGGATTCCAAGAAAGACCATGAATCCTTACAAATTTCAGGGATACCCTTAAGGTATTTTGCAAGAATCCCATGAATAACCCTAGACAAAGGGTGTGTGATAGAACATCTACCGTCAACCAAGGCCCGTAATGGTGGATCCACCAGATTTTTATGAATTTTGGGGATACCAAACATCACGGGCACCTTGGGAGAGGAGATGTTGATGAAATTAAAAGTGTCTAGGTCAATCAAGCCATCAATAAACAGGTCCCTGAAATAACCACTGATTTTTTTGTATGCCCCCACCATCTCATTAAGTGAAGAGCATTCATATGCTGGTGAGTCTAAGACTAAATGCATTCTCCTATTATAATCACAGGCATCGAAAATGACTAATCCCCCACCTTTATCAGGTTTCATTACCCTAACAGGCAGTTGACAAATCTGGTCAAGAGCAATTTTTTGATCATAAGAAATATTGCTCTGATGCCTAGGACCATGTACCCTGTCAAACAAGTGCCTAAGATCTAGTTCGCAAACATTTTCAAAAATGCTTAAGTTAGGGTGGAGTGGGGGATTGTAAGTACTAAGCAGTTTGAACATAGGACAATCACTATGTGCGTTATTATCAAACAACGATTTTAAATTCAATTTATGCACATAGCATTTAAGATCTAACAGGATTTTAGCTAAACAAGGCTTTTGATCCGGTACAAAGGTAACACCCCTCGACAATAATTCCACCAGTTCTTGATCAATACAAGCACTCGAAAAATTGTAAACCTTAAAATCACCCTTTCTATTTAAAAGGATAACAGGTTTAATCAAATTATCAAAGGGAGCATCAACCAGACAGTCCAATAAAGTTAGTTGTTGTACTTCTGTCGTTGTTGAGGTTTGTTGTTCCGTCCCCCTAAAAAAGGCCTCTGTTGAGGTCTATTATTAAAATTATTTTTGGAATTCTGGTTGTTAGCCTTAATCCTGCTGCTTCTCCTTAACCCCTCATTCGAAGTACAGGGGTCACTATCACCTTGATCGTAATTTTCCAGCAGTTCACCACCATTGGTCATAGGGGGCGTGTCCATTGGGCGGTTTATGCCTTCATTGGAATTAATATTATTAGGCTTATTCCTAATAATTTTAGGATAGGCAATCCCTTGTTGATACGCCTTCCTATCCCTAAGAAGTTTCTTTGACTTGTTTTGTTTTAATTTCTCAATCAGAGCATCAATACTAGTAAAAATACGTTGATAGTCGTATTTATAACGTAGAAAGTTTATATCCACCCTGATGGTACTGTCAAGCTCCTCAGTTTCAGTCAACAGGACACTAATATGGTTATTATAATGCTTGATCATAAGGTCAAGCAACTCTGCCCCTTGACGATTAAACAAACAAGTCAAGTCATCCAGAAAACCCTGATCAGTAACCAATGTGGTAGGCGAATAAGAACTCCTTAGTCCCTTCGGTACTGTTTTTTCAGCCAGACATTGCTGGAAATAAGTTACTTCAAGCTGTAACTTCTTAATTTTTAACATGTTACTGTCAAGAATTTTTAATTTTTCTGATAAATTATCAGTACAGTTACCTGTTTGATTATCCTGTGGAGATAAACCAGCAAACGTTGGAGTCCCAAATCCGAAACTCTCAGTATTTCCAGCCCAAACAGTAAAGGAAGGAACACCAGTAAAAGCACCAGTATTATCTGCCAAGTTTTCACCCGGTAATTGCCGTCCAGCACACATATGGCCAACATTAGGTTGTGAAAGACAAGGACCACTCGTCAGTCCCAAAACGTTACCTCCGTTGATAATAGTTGAAGCACCACGATGTAAATCCACCCTCTGCGAAAGGGCTTGTGCCTCTATCAATGAGGAACCGCTGTCATTATTTAGCGATTGCGCCGCTGTACCAGGAACATTCAAAAAGCCGGCAACAGTCTGTCCACAATTATGATTACCTTGCGTCAGTTGTCCGGCAGGTATATCGCCACTAGCGCTACCAGAATCCGTTCCAACAATCAAATTATTAGACCGAGCGGTAGCGATAGGCTGACTGGGTCGCTGATTACCCAGAATAGACCTAACGTCCTCTTGATGGATTGGAACACTGTTCACTTCAATAGCATTGAGCCGTTGGTCAAACCGCTCAAGACGTTGATTCAACGAAGAAAGAAGTAGTTGAATGTTAA
Source organism: Protopterus annectens (assembly GCF_019279795.1). Classification (NCBI taxonomy): domain Eukaryota; kingdom Metazoa; phylum Chordata; order Ceratodontiformes; family Protopteridae; genus Protopterus; species Protopterus annectens. The sequence goes on along the minus strand of NC_056745.1, from coordinate 1,389,696,637 downwards.
CAAGTTCTTCATTTGGATGTATTTCATCCATCCTGAATAAATTAGGCGTCCTCGGGCTTGTAGAGTCTCCGGTCGACATACTAGTAGAAAACACGTAGGAAATGTAACAGGTCTATTATTAGGGTGCAGGGGCGAAAACGTGTTGTTTCTAATAAAGAGCGTTAAAACAGTGTTGGCTTCTTCGGCTTGAGGGCTTTTCATTTTAGTTTGCTGTTACATTTCCTACGTGTTTTCTACTAGTATGTCGACCGGAGACTCTACAAGCTCGAGGATGCCTAATTTATTCAGGATGGATGAAATACATCCAAATGAAGAACTTGTTAACATTCAACTACTTCTTTCTTCGTTGAATCAACGTCTTGAGCGGTTTGACCAACGGCTCAATGCTATTGAAGTGAACAGTGTTCCAATCCATCAAGAGGACGTTAGGTCTATTCTTGGTAATCAGCGACCCAGTCAGCCTATCGCTACCGCTCGGTCTAATAATTTGATTGTTGGAACGGATTCTGGTAGCGCTAGTGGCGATATACCTGCCGGACAACTGACGAAGGTAATCATAATTGTGGACAGACTGTTGCCGGCTTTTGAATGTTCCTGGTACAGCGGCGCAATCGCTAAATAATGACAGCGGTTCCTCATTGATAGAGGCACAAGCCCTTTCGCAGAGGGTGGATTTACATCGTGGTGCTTCAACTATTATCAACGGAGGTAACGTTTTGGGACTGACGAGTGGTCCTTGTCTTTCACAACCTAATGTTGGCCATATGTGTGCTGGACGGCAATTACCGGGTGAAAACTTGGCAGATAATACTGGTGCTTTTACTGGTGTTCCTTCCTTTACTGTTTGGGCTGGAAATACTGAGAGTTTCGGATTTGGGACTCCAACGTTTGCTGGTTTATCTCCACAGGATAATCAAACAGGTAACTGTACTGATAATTTATCAGAAAAATTAAAAATTCTTGACAGTAACATGTTAAAAATTAAGAAGTTACAGCTTGAAGTAGCTTATTTCCAGCAATGTCTGGCTGAAAAAACAGTACCGAAGGGACTAAGGAGTTCTTTTTCGCCTACCACATTGGTTACTGACCAGGGTTTCCTGGATGACCTGACTTGTTTGTTTAATCGTCAAGGGGCAGAGTTGCTTGACCTTATGATCAAGCATTATAATAACCATATTAGTGTCCTTTTGACTGAAACTGAGGAGCTTGACAGTACCATCAGGGTGGATATAAACTTTCTACGTTATAAATACGACTATCAACGTATTTTTACTAGTATTGATGCTCTGATTGAGAAATTAAAACAAAACAAGTCAAAGAAACTTCTTAGGGATAGGAAGGCGTATCAACAAGGGATTGCCTATCCTAAAATTATTAGGAATAAGCCTAATAATATTAATTCCAATGAAGGCATAAACCGCCCAATGGACACGCCCCCTATGACCAATGGTGGTGAACTGCTGGAAAATTACGATCAAGGTGATAGTGACCCCTGTACTTCGAATGAGGGGTTAAGGAGAAGCAGCAGGATTAAGGCTAACAACCAGAATTCCAAAAATAATTTTAATAATAGACCTCAACAGAGGCCTTTTTTAGGGGGACGGAACAACAAACCTCAACAACGACAGAAGTACAACAACTAACTTCATTGGACTGTCTGGTTGATGCTCCTTTTGAAAATTTGATTAAACCTGTCATCCTTTTAAATAGAAAGGGTGATTTTAAGGTTTACAACTTTTCGAGTGCTTGTATTGATCAAGAACTGGTGGAATTATTGTCTAGGGGTGTTACTTTTGTACCGGATCAAAAGCCTTGTTTAGCTAAAATCCTGTTAGATCTTAAATGCTATGTGCGTAAATTGAATTTAAAATCGTTGTTTGATAATAACGCACATAGTGATTGTCCTATGTTCAAACTGCTTAGTACTTACAATCCCCCACTCCACCCTAACTTAAGCATTTTTGAAAATGTTTGCGAACTAGATCTTAGGCACTTGTTTGACAGGGTACATGGTCCTAGGCATCAGAGCAATATTTCTTATGATCAAAAAATTGCTCTTGACCAGATTTGTCAACTGCCTGTTAGGGTAATGAAACCTGATAAAGGTGGGGGATTAGTAATTTTCGATGCCTGTGATTATAATAGGAGAATGCATTTAGTCTTAGACTCACCAGCATATGAATGCTCTTCACTTAATGAGATGGTGGGGGCATACAAAAAAATCAGTGGTTATTTCAGGGACCTGTTTATTGATGGCTTGATTGACCTAGATACTTTTAATTTCATCAACATCTCCTCTCCCAAGGTGCCCGTGATGTTTGGTATCCCCAAAATTCATAAAAATCTGGTGGATCCACCATTACGGGCCTTGGTTGACGGTAGATGTTCTATCACACACCCTTCGTCTAGGGTTATTCATGGGATTCTTGCAAAATACCTTAAGGGTATCCCTGAAATTTGTAAGGATTCATGGTCTTTCTTGGAATCCATCAATAATATTGTTTTTGACCCATCTTTAAATTTTTTAACAATCGACGTAGTTGATTTATACACGTCTATTCCGCACTTGGAAGCGGTTGAATGGGTCGAACTTATGTTGTTGAGTCTAGGGGCAACAAAGGGAGAAATTTCCATTGTCACTCAATTATTAGAGATCACCCTTTCTTCTAACTTCTTTCTCTTTGACAACCAGTATTATTTGCAAAAACAGGGTATCGCCATGGGGTCTCCCTGTGGCGGTAGTGTTGCAAATATGGTTGTCACTTATTGGGAGAAAGAGTTTTTTAGGATTAATCCTATTTTTCAAGAAAAGGTGAAATTTTATACACGTTTCCTGGATGACGTGTTCATTCTCTTTGATGGTTCCGAAAGTGATGCTATAGAACTGTTACAATTGATGAATTGTTCTTCTACATTTTTGAAATTTACTTCACATTTTTCTTTAATTGAAATTGACTATTTAGATGTCAAACTGGTGAAGGATTTTTCCAATAATTGTTATTCATCTTGTATTTATAGGAAAACAACCTATTATAATAGTTTTCTACACTATTCTAGCAACCACCCTCCTAAACAGAAAAGATCAATTGTCAAAGGACAATTGGTCAGAGCGGTGCGTATGTGTAGTACACAAGAGGCTTTTGAAACTGAGTGTGCATTTTTGAAAGATCTTTTTTCTAACAGGGATTACCCGCCCCCTATGATTGATGAACTCATTGAGGAGGTGGTTTTAAAAAGATCTTCAGGTTTTTATAAACATTTGTTAACTACTCACTCCCATGAGTTGACAATTGTGGGCCACCCATTGGTTGTAGATACTTCAGAATGTCCAGTATCTAATAACACCAATTGTACCACTACTCATGTTCCAATTGACTTTAGTACTAGCTTTGTGTTAACTTTTTCTAAAGAAGTTGGTACTATATGGGCAATTATTAAAAAGAATTGGTATTTCATCCATAATTGCTCCTTCTTACTTCAAAAATTGGGTCCATCCCCTTCTCTTGTTTATAGAAGGGGTAAAAACTTAAAGGAACTACTTCAAAGGTCTACTTATTCTTTGTTAACCACTAGACAAGTTGGAAATAGTCCTTGTGGCTTTTGTAACAGATGTAAATTTATGAGAGCTGGTAGTTCGTTTACAATTAGGAATAGGAAATATAATATATATTCAAGAATTAATTCTAATACGAAATCAATTGTTTATGCTGCTTTTTGTGTTTGTTGCCCCTACTTTTACATAGGGAAAACTGATCGTAAGTTTAGTGACCGGATTTATCAGCATCTTTATGCAATAAAAAATAAAAAATTGGACAACGCTTTATCTAAGCATATAGTTAATAATATAGGTCACAGCTTCGAATTTATGGGAATTGAGCATGTTACTTTGGGCCCTAGAGGTGGACCTCAGTCATTGGTTTTGGAGACCAGGGAATTAGAGTGGCAAATTGGGGTTGATGCCTACTCTTACCCTGGCCTTAATGAATCATGTAACATCTCTTCCCTACTTAGATACAAAAGCTATCAGAGATAGCTGTTTCTTCCCCTATTTATTTAATGTATTGTTTTTATTTTAATTTTAATTTTTTATGTATAGATGTATATGTTTTATAATTTCCATAGATATCTTGGCATTTTATTATTGTATATGAACGTTACCCCAGTTTTTTTTTTGATATTGGGGATTTTCTTAATGAAAATGTTTTTAAATGCAATGTAACTTTCAAATTCCTATTTTTAAGTTACGTGATAGTTTGGTATTATAATGTTCACCTTTATATGTTGTTGTGTTGGATACACTGTTCCTAAGGAAATGACATCATGTCTGCACTTATTTAAAATGTGCTGTTTCCTTTTACTTATGTTTCTGATGAAGCTTTCTGCATAGCAGGGGCGAAAACGTGTTGTTTCTAATAAAGAGCGTTAAAACAGTGTTGGCTTCTTCGGCTTGAGGGCTTTTCATTTTAGTTTGCTGTTACATTTCCTACGTGTTTTCTACAAGTATAGGAGAATAGATAGTATAGGAAAATTAATAAGCAGGTGGGTTGCTAGGTGCACTACACTAGAGTGATAGAAGTAGTGATAGAGACAAGTAGAAGTGAATGGAGAGGACTGTAGAGAGGGATTGTTTGCTGAGCTCAGTCAGGTTTAGAGCAGGGGCATAGCCAGTGGGATTGAAAATAGTTTCTTAGTTGTTTTTTGAAAAGGTGAGATGAGCCTAAAGTGGTCAGTTCTATGGGGAGTTTATTCCAGTATGAGCCAACAGCATTAGCAAGTAAGGAGTCACCTGCTTTATTATGAGATTTGAGAGTAGCTACTAGAAGTTTGCTGGCTGAGCCAAGGGAAGTAAGATTTTTGTATGGGGCAATGAGGTTATTAAGTATGGGTGTATTAGAGGGGTAATGGAGAATTTTATAAATGATGACTAATTGATGTAGGAGAATTAGATTTTGAAGTTCAAGCCAGTTAAGGTTTTTGAGATTAAGACAATGGTGAGTACGGAATGGGGAACCTGTGGCAAACCTGGCAATACTATGGTAGGCTGTGGAAAGTTTCTGAAGGTTAGCTTTTGAAATGTTGATAAATGATGGAGAGGCATACAATAGTGTAGAGATGAGATGAGTTTGGGCAAGAGACACTCCGGTGGTTGCAGTAAGAAAGGGCTTAAGTCTATAGAGGGCACCTATCTTTTTATTAACAGCCTTGATGGTTAGATCAATGTGACAGTCAAAGTTTAGTTGATTGTCTATAGTAACGCCTAGTAGTTTAGTGGAACAATCAGGTTTAATGATAGTGCCATTGCCAGACACAATGGAAAAGGAGATTGAGGCAGATTTAAGGGTTGGGGTGAAAAGTAGTAATTTGTTTTTTTTGGGATTAAGGAGGAGACAGATATGTTGGAACCATTTTTCTGCTGCCGAAAAGACTTTTTGGGTGGAAGAGTGAAGTTCTTCTGGAGATAAAGCAGAACAGATGAGAGTTGAATCATCAGCATACTGAATACAAGTGGATGTTGGGAGTGAAGTAGACAGGTTATTTATAAATATGGAGAAGAGGAGGGGACCTAAGATAAATCCTTGAGGGACACCGATAGTGACTGGGAGCTGAGAGGATATATGGCTGTCCCAGAGGACTGCTTGTTTTCTATCTTTCAAATAAGAGTCAAACCACTGTAATGCCGAAGAGTCAAGTGAGAGAGATTTCAAAGTATCTAGGAGAAGTTGATGGTTGACCATATCAAAGGCTTTTGAGAGGTCCAGGAATAAGGCAGAGGAGAAAAGGTTGTTATTGCGATTTTTGTTGATCATGTCTGTGAAGGAGAGAAGGGCAGTGGAAGTACTATGGTAGGGCCTAAAACCATGTTGGGAGTCTACGAGTAGGCTATTTTGCAAAAGATGATGTAAGAGTTGATGGTGTATACAACGTTCCATAATTTTAGATAGTGGAGATAGTAAGGCTATAGGCCGGAAATTAGAAAGTTCATTAGTGTTACCTCCTTTATGCAGAGGAATGATATGGGAGACTTTCCAGCAGGATGGAATAGTAGATTCGGTTATTGTTCTGTTAATTAAGATGGAGACTGGGTAAGCTAGTTCTGCTGCTGCTAGTTGCAGATATTCAGCTGGTAGTTTGTCGGCTGAAGGGGTGCATGGTTTAAGTTTAGAGAGTAACTTACGTATGTGGGTTGTGGAGACTGTACTAAATTTGAGAGTGGGGGTGTTATTTTGAGGAGAGGTCTTTTGAAGGGAAGGGAGGGGAGTCATGGTGTTTGCTAGAGAGGTGACTGTTTCAGAGAAGAAGTTGTTGAATGTATTGGCTATTATATTGGGTGGGATCTGAGCTAAGATAGTTGGTGTAGGTGTTTTGGTATTCCCTGGATGGAGCAGTTTATTGATTCCTGACCAGAATTTTTTGGGGTTGTGATTTTGGTTTTGTTGATATTGAAGGTAATAATTTTTTTTATCAAGATAGGTGAGTTTTTTTGTAGTATTTCTAAGGTGTTTGAAGTTTTGATGGTCAGTTGGGTCTTTAGTGGTTCTCCATTTTGTCCATAGTTTATTCCTAGCTAGCATTGTTTGTTTGGTTTGTTTGGAAAGCCAAGGGGCAGCTTTGGATCCTATTCTAATTAAGCGAGAGGGGGCATGACGCTGGAGAATTTGTAGGAAAGTGTTATTGAAATGGGCAACTGCTTCATCAAGTGGGAGGTGTTTTAGAGCTGACCAGTTACATTCTTTGAGTTCATTAAGGAAAGTAGGCAGGTTAAAGTTTTTTTTGTTACGTACAGTACGATAAGTAGCCTGTTTGAGATTGTTCTTTTTTTGTTTAGTGATGTAGGTGAGGAGATGGTCGCTGATATTGTCTGGGAGTATTCCGGTTTTATATGAGAGGGGATTGTTGTTGATCAATATCCAGTCCAGGATGGCTTGTTTATTGGTTGATTTGTGAATTCTAGTAGGGGAGTTTATGGTTTGTTGAAAGTTAAAGAGATTGAGGTGAAAGGTAGGTTTGGGAGAGATGCAGGAGTTCCAATCAATATTAAAGTCTCCTACAATTATGGTTTCTTGAGGAAAACTACAGGAGACCCAGCTAAGAATATTTTCGAGTGTGTTTAAGTTATTGCCTGGAGGGATATAGGAACATATTATATAAATGGCTTTGCTCTTATTTACTTGGAGTTTGCTACAGAGTATTTCAACATTGGCTGGGGAGGGAGGCAGGGAGTCAATTAAGGCCACCTGTAGTTGGGATTTGTATAGTAATGCCACTCCCCCATCCTTTTTGTTAAGACGATCTTGCCTTAAAGTGCTATAGCCAGGAGGAGTGATTTCATTGTCTTTGGTCCCTGGTTTAAGCCATGTTTCAGTGAGACAGAGGATATCAAATGCATAGAGGTCAATTAAAGCATGGAGTTGTGTGATTTTATTGTTGATGCTATGAATATTTAGGTGTGCTATAGAAAGGGAGTTAGAAGAGAAAGGTGAACTGAAGTTGTTAGCAGTTTGGTTAGAAAGGGTGTGGCTGAGAGGATTATTGGGGCCAGGGTTGGGGTGGATGTCCCCGTGTAACAGTAAAAGTGTTTGTTGGATTGGAAATATTTTTGAGTTTTTGGAGGGCATTAGATAAAACTTTCTAGTGGTTTGAAACCTGTTATGGTGTAATTTGTGAAAGAGAGGAGGAAGGTAGGGACAGGATGATAGGATATTAGTACAGGTTTGTTCAGCTAGAGGAAGGATAGAGGTTGAGTGTTTATTTAAAGTAGGAGATCTGCTAAGGGTATAATACTCGTAGGAAGTAAGAGTATAGTTTAAAAGAAGGATGTTAAGGAGTAGCAGAAAATAAAGTAGTTTAAGGCTTAAAGGCATATTTTTAGTGAGGTGAGGTTAGCAAAGTTGGAAATTGGAGGAGTAGGATGGTGGAGAGTGGGGTGTGGCAGTTAGATAGGAGTATGGAGAGTGGGATGTGGCAGTAAGACAGGAGTATAGAGTTAACAAGTGTGAGTGAGGCAGGAATTGAGACAGGATGTGAGTAAATTGGAGGTGTGGCAGAGGAAGTATAAGGGTAGGGACCCTGGGGGTGGGTGGTATTTGGGGGTAGGGAGGGGAGTGGAGTGAGCCCGCAGGGTGAACGGAGCGGGAAGAACCAGTGAGGGGACCAGTGGCAGTAAAACAATCAGAGAAGGAGAGAGAAGCACTGTGTATAGTGCAGGGTAAGAGTGAACTATAGGGTAAAGTATAGGGAGGAATATGGTGGGTTTGGGGAGATAAAGTAATTGTATGGTAGCTAAGTGAGTTAGCAGAGTTGGGTGCAGTAGATTAATATAGAGGGGTTAAGACTAGGGGATAACAGGAAGCAAAGTTGTACTGTGAGGATAAGGGAAATAATTAGTTTTCTAATAGACAGAGTGCCACCTAGTGGCCATGTCCAGGAATAACAAGAGATAGAGCAAGCAGAGAGCTCACCAATGTGATGTGTCTAGGTAGAGGAGAGAGTTGCCTCAAGGACAGAGATGAAGAAGGAGGGTAAGAGAGGGTCACTTAACTGCTACTGGAGGGGGGGGGTAGGCTGCTGGTTAACTTGGGAGGGAAGTCAAATCACCTGGAGAATAAAGTTAAAAAATACAATAGTAGGACATACTTTCCAAAAAGGACTATTCAGGGTAGAAAGTCTTAGTGGGAAGGACGTATAAATCCTATTCAGGACTTTGTTCTTTAATATGGATTCCACGGGGCTTTTTAAGCATGGGTAAAGTCAGGAACTCAGGTGTACACGGCTGGTAACATATAAGGAAGAGAGAGAAGACAAAATAAGTACATTAAGCAGTCAAGGATGTAGATAACAGACAACCAAAAATAGTACCTGAGACTCTAAAACAAGGTCAGAACAGTGACTAACCCTTTACCACAGTGTAAACAGGCTTATCAGAGAGGGAATAAAACACAGAGCAGGGTAATACAGTCAGACTATAGTTATTTACAATAATGTCTGTTAAAGCTAAAGAAATAAATTCAAACTATGCAACTAATTTAACCTTTATGCCTTATGGTTCATAGGAGGACTACTTACACCAATTAAGTAACAGTAGTTATAACAACAGCACCAGGAAGTTACAGTTGTTAGAAGAATTAGGCAATAACAACATAGGTTAGCATTTGTATAGACCAGCAAGGTTGACTAATAAGTAATTACAAACACTATTACCTTGCTGTAGTGATGTTTAAACAAGGGTAAAGATCCCAAACGTAATGCCAATGCATAGACAAAATACTAGTTTAAGCAGTGCAGAAGCCAACACAGGACAGTGATCTTAAAAAGCACTGACCAAAGACAGCTATTAGTGGATACTTGTACTACTATTATTTACAATACAAACATTATAAAGGATTCCGAGAGAATTCACCTTTGGTAATACTGCTGCCTCATATTATCAGGCCATAAACACTTTCACTGTGAACGTAGGAGGCAATAAGGGTGCTAGAAAAGTTTTACTGGTATTATCCAATACGCGTGAAAGAAACAGTGTAAAACAGTTAATCAGCTTCGATTCGTTTGCCTAACTATTATATTCTGACGCCACATCCAGCCTTATAATACAAGTACTGTGTAGTTGGGGACCACGTGGACGCTAGGATAAGTGGCGTTATTTACACAGCTTGAAAAAGTTGACGCTGTAATAAGCAGAGTAATATGCACTGACCGCTATAGTTGCTGCCTGATTAAGAGTTGTATTACAAGCGTAAACGCTGTAGGTAACTAAAAAGCGGCTTAGCTCCACAAAAGCGACCAACAGAGAAAGCACGGGCAGAGCCACATAAGCAGCAGTAAAGGGTTAACTGGCTTTATTTATCTTTTTATCATTTAACAATTTAACAATGATTTAGTTAATAGGTTATGAGCTGAGGCAACATGAGTAAAGATATCTCCAGATTTAGGCAGAGGAAGCTTTTGTTCATTTCTTACCTTGGTCTGCTTGCCGTATACCTTTACTCAGACTTTTGCCAATGATCTAGTGGGGGGGTGCCCTGACCAATAATTCTTTATTACTGAGCATGGGAAATTTTCTATGGCAATTATTAAGCTCAAGATCTCAATTTTGCATGTGGCAAAAAACAACTGGGCATATGCATTTGGTGACATCTGCCTAGATCTGGTATGTTGCTTTATGATATGCACCAGTGAGATGCATGCATGTTTAAATATAGGAGACAGAGAATGTAAAACTTTGAGCTAAAATATTGTCCTCAGAAAAAAAAATCGCACATGATATCAGTTTAACAAATAACCCAACTTTGGGTTGGGGGTTGGCATAATGGTTAAGGTATTTACCTTACAGACACCAGGTACAGAGTTTGGTTCTCACCTTTTGGGAAGCATGGCTACACTTAAAAAGGCTCCCTAGGGTTGTTAGCTTAATAATCACCTATGAACTGTTGAGAGACCTTTGATGTATGATTTTTTTCACTGCACAAATAAGATAAAATGCATGGTATGTAAAGATACCTTTCTTGTCACTTTAACACGTATCCTGTTTAGTTGTTATGGACAAATTCAGGAGCAGGTGTATGCATTCATGCATTCTAGTTTCAGAACAAAATTTAACCATCAATTTAAACTGAGCATACACTAGCAATGCATAAGGGGATCAGTCTGTACTGCAAATGGATGTATTAGGTAGACTCATACCCAGAATTATATAATGCAAGATCACTTCTGTTCATAAAAGTGCATGCTGATTAATCATTGCAGTTATCATGCCTATTGTAGATTGAGTCTGACTGACAGAAAGCAGGTTAGTACCGGTGACATGACTGTTAAATAAATACAGATACTGAAACCACGGAAGTAATGTTTTTTCACTGATTCCTCCACTTTAAAATGTGTCTTTGAATTCCCTTGTCAGTAACCTTGCTGCAAAAAAATAAAATAGTGAACCCACATTAAAAATATTAACATCATGCTTGAAAATATTGTAGGTAAAATATGTGCAGAAGAAATACTTTTTTAGTATAGACTCACCATTCTAACATTGTAGCAACAAAATGAGTACTCAGTGTAATTCACTAAGCCGATGTAAGACACAGGTGTCCTACACATTAGCAGTATCTTAGGAAACTGTTCCCCAGCCACTCCAGACAGTGAAAGAATAACAGCAAAAAAGAAGTTTCCAAATGCAATAGTATTATTTGAAAAAGGTAAGAAATTTCTTTTTAAAATAGCAGCATTGTTTAATAGCAATAACTCATGTTTGGGTGTTGATAATACAGGATTTACCCAAAGCTGGCTTTGTTTAATTACTTAGGTTCTACCTTTATGATCAAAATATGACAACTGCAGGTACATTTTGTCTTCCTTCTACCCGACAGTGAGCTACTGTTAAATTAATGTAGTGTACAAATTGGACTTGTATAATCAGTAATACCCACTGGATGCTCAGTGCTCTGAGGGTGGGGAATTGAAGAATCACTAATCCTCATTGGATGCTCAGTGCTCTGGGGTTGAGGAATTGAAGAATATAGCAATAACCCATGTCTGGGTGTGGGTAATGCTGGATTTGCCCACGGTTAGCATGGTTTGGTCACGAGGGCAAAGCCCGAGTGACCAAACAAAGCCGACCTTGGGTAAATCCAGCATTACCCACACCCAGCTATGGGTTATTGTTATAATACAATGGTGTTAGTTTGTTCTGTTTTGTCTTTGTGTTGTTGTTATTTATGCTTTTGTTTGCTTTTACTTTGTATTCTTCCACTTTTTGTGAGATAAAATAGTCCACACTTTCACTTTGTGCTTATTGTTTATTTCTGTTTTAATTTAAATGCAAGTTATTATTTATTTTTCAAGAGATGTTAGGAAATAATTATATAAGTAGATATAGTTTTAAAGCTTTTGGTATGTCTTCATGTTGTAGTTTCTTTTATATTTCTGTATTGGTTCTGACTTGATGGCTGTCTATGCTCATATGTTGGCTTGAGTTCTTGTTAGTGTAGTACCTGTAATGACAGATTGTGTTTATAATTAGTTTTATGTTTATAAATATGATCCTACCTCTCTCTCTCTCTCTCTATATATATATATATGTATATATATATATATTTATATATATATATATATATATATATATATATACATATATATATATATATATATATATATATATATATATATATATATGGTTTTAGTTATATATAAATATAAATTTACTTACTTATTTTGTTGGGTTTCTATGTTGTAGATGTTTATTGTTCCACAGTTTATAATTTGTTGCTTGTCTTGTATTTTTTCTGGTTTATTTTCCAGGTATGGATGTTCTGTGTTATGGAGTTTCATGTTTCTTTTTTTTTTTTTTGGTCCGTTGTCTGTTGTATTGTTGATATTATCTTCATGTATTGAATTTTTTGGTGTTTCTTGTTTTCCAGATATTATTTTTCCCCATGTTTTAAATTCATCTACTGATGGGTGGTAATAGGATCATAGTGATGTTTCACTTTTATGTCCTGTCACAGTCATTATTTGTCATGCTTCCATCCCTGATTGTGACAGTAATGTTACTCCTGTTGCTCTTAAGGAGTGGTTTGTGTATCTCTTTGAAAGGTTTGGTTGTTTGCAGATTTTTGGTAACATGTTTGAAAGATAATTTATTCCCATCGGTTGTGTTGAGTACCATGCTTCCATTTTGTCAAGTACATGTTGTGGATGTTTTTTTGGGTGGCGGAACAGTTCTTTTATATTAGGTGGCCTTTTTTGTAAGTAATTTTTGAAACTTTTTACAGGACATAAAGGGTCTGTGTGGTTTTCAAACATGACTTCTCTTAGCAAATGTTTTGTAACATCATCATGTTCTTTGTGGTTTTTTTATATGTTCGTTAAAATTTTTTGTTACATATTCTGTGCCATCTGTATCTTTCTTTATTGTAAAACTGTCTTCTGTGGGGTATCATACTCCTTCATTCCCGCGTCGTGCGAATTTAGCTGTACGTCAAACCAGACTTTTCTTACGAGTCCATCTACTGTATTTAGGGAAAGTACTTGTCTGTTTCTCAGTTGTGTTATTTCCTGTATTGTGAGTGGGTGGTGGTGTTCTGCTGTATCTTTTCCTTGTCTTCTGTAATTTTTAATTACTGATTTAAATACATTATTTGCATTTGTTAGACGTATATCTGTTATTATGTTAATCTTTCTATTTAATGGTGGGTTGTTTATATATCTATTAAGTCCTGCACGTATGGATACAAATGCACTTATTACGTATTCTTCTCCTTTTCTGTTTCGTACTATAGCATAGAATTCTCTAAGTATTGTGTTTAAGTTTTCTGGTGTAATAGTGTGCAAGTCTATTGTAGTTTTTTTGTTTTTGCCAGTTTTTAAATATGTTTTTGGCCCGCTGTGTTTGTTTTCTTGTAATTGATTCTTCTTTTTCTAATTTTAGTGTTTCTATTTGTTTAGGAGTTTTTTCTGCATGTCTTTTGTTAGGTTTTTGTGTTGTATAGGCTTTTAATGTTTTTTTACATTTTTGAAGTGTATGACTTGTCACACTGTTGTCTTCTCTATGGGACGTGTTATGCTGTAGTACTTCCTGTTCTTGTAGTTGGAGAACGTCCTTGCTTGTTGATGGTTTAATCCTGGTTTCTGGTATGTTTTTAAATCTTTCTTCAATTTCACTATCACTTATTAGTTCAAAGTTTACTTCCATTTTTTTTATTTTTTTTTATTTTTTATGTATGGTGTCTCTCATTTTGGTGTTTTTTCCTGTCTGACTCTGTAGTCTTTGTGTTTAAGAAGGCTCATGCAGGTTTTTGAAGGGATGTTATCACAGAACGTGATAACATGTGCAGTTATATTTTATTAATTTATAGTTATTTTAGGAATCTGGTCCAGTTTTAATGCACTTCAACTTTTAAAAAGATCCTTTAATGTAGTTTTATTAATTGGTCACAAGATGGTGATATAGTATGTGGTTTTAGAAGGAATATGCTGGTTGTGGAAGTTACGTATGGTGTGTCTGTTTAAGTGTGTGCTCTTAGTAAAATGGTTGTTATGCTAACTGTGAGGTTTATGGATATCTAGTTATTTACTTGAAGGAGGGATGCTGTGGGTAGGAGTTGTGAGGTAAATAGGAATGGTATATTGTTTTGTACTGTCGTTTTAGTTGAGTTTGATCGCAGTAATACTTGGGGCTCCGATGCAATATTTAGCATGCAGCAAAATATGGATTTTGGAAATGGAGATTTGGTTAACATAGGAGATGGTTTTCTTTTTCCCTATTCTTTGCCCACAATTCTGACTTGTACTGCTCGTGGAATGGTGGAGCTAAATGGAGGCGAGTGCATTTTTTTTTTTTGGGAGGAGGTGTGCTGCTTTTATTTTTAATGCATACCTTTTAGGGTTCCTTAATTGTGTATAGCTATCGCAGGCAAACTAACAAAATGCAATGTGGTTCCTGTGTTGGAAACCACCAAATACAGCATACGCTTATTTTCTCTAAAATATACTGCCGAGTGAGTGTCAATCGTTTGATCAGAATTCACGCTGCTACAAGTGTTTTTTTTTTAATATATTAATGCTTTATGTACAAACAAATGTATTACAAAAATAATGCTGCTGGGGAAAATCTATTATAGCTGGCAAGTTAAAGTCTATAAAGATGTAAGATCTGCTTCTGCTTGGGTCATGTTGGTTTATTAATCGTAGTGACGTTGCTGTAAGTGCATTTGTTGGCTACTGCTTTTACATTTGGGGGTTTACTGGAGATTAAGGCTATGCTTTCCTAATGAGTTCAAGGTTTTCATTTGTTGCTCTTATTGTGTAATTTCATTAGAGAGACAGAGTTACTTTGCTTGGCCATGAGTGCTGCTAAAAACTACAGAAAGGAAGTTTTAATATAGTGAGAGGATCATTTTGTGGAGAATGTTGGTTATGAATTCTGTATACTGTATTTGCGGCTGCATGATACGTTACCGGCTGGACTTTTTAGTTTGGTTACTTTGGATTTACAATGTGCACGCTGGTTGGATTGGCCAATCAGCATGCATGTTTCTCAGCTTTTCCAAGTTGCCATTGTATAATCACTAATCCTCACTGGATGCGCCGTGCTCTGGGGGTGGGGAAGATTAATGTACAGGTAAAGTCTGATAAAAAAGCAGAGCACTAAGATGGTAAACAAATCTGAGCAGTGAGAGTGAAATCTTCTTCAGGAGCCACCAATTCTTTTCTCTCCACTAACAGTAGCTCTTGAAAAGGCTCATTAAGGAAGTGTTGGAGGGGAAAAAAGATAAAAAAAACAGAACTTAACCAAGTAACTGAGTAATAAGTGGGGATAAAAAAAAAAATAAACAGGTCTAATGCAAGTAACTGCAACAGCAGTAATGCAGTCACAAAGGCAGAATGTCTCATCATTGCATCATGAACTTCAGAAAATACAACAGGATAAGCAGTGTCCACAAAACCAAGGTTTGTCAAGAAATAAATCCAAATCAACCAATCTACACCACAGAAAACACATTTATTTAGCGTTTTCATCTTGGTTAATACCAAGACTTCATCAGAATAAAAAAGCACACCAAGCAAGAGCTTATATATACTTAATCAATTAACCACTTAATCAATTAAATATTTATAAAAAAGTATGTTCTTTTAAAAAGACAGACCTCGATTTTATACAATAAATTAATCTGGTCAAAGCCCTATACTTTAAAACTGGGGCTATAGTCAAGGATTCATTAAGACCAGGTTCAAGGAATGAGCAAAGTAAAAATTGCCATTTTAATTCACATAATTCAATATCCAGTTCCCACCAGCCCCCTCTTGAAGATCTATGTACAGTTTCTAAAATGCCAAATCTGAACTTTTAAAATCCTACGCATTCCAATGAGCGTCTAAACAAAACATTGTTGTCATTTTTATGTAGAATTGCATAAACATGTTCATAAATACGTTTACAAAGCCGTCTCTCTGTTTTCCCTACATAAAAATATTTACATGACTCACATATAGCCAAATAAACTAAACCTTTTGTTGTACAATTCCCTGGTTTAAAAACTACTGGGTGAGCCCTATTTGGTAAACAGATTATTTTTTCATCCAAAATATATTTGCGGTATGAGCAACAACCACATTTATTAGTTCCTTTCTCAAATGGATTATGTAGAATGAAGTTGTGCTCAAACAAATATTTCAGACTCTTACCCATTTTGTTCACAAATTTCGGCTCTTCCCCAAAAAATTTAAATAAATCAGGGTTACTCCTAAAAATAGTTTAGTATTTTAGCATTATAGGTTTAACTTCTTTGGAACCTTCACCAGATGGAAGCACCATACTACTTGTAAACTGCTGATTCAAGGTGTCCAAAGCAGTCCCTGCTGAATTTACACCCACACCCAAAATGGGTTTAAATTTCATACCCCAAGCTTGTACCACCTCCTTGCTCAGTTTACTAATAAGATCTCCGGGGTACCCTCTCTCCAGAAATAATTCTGTAATAAATACAACCTCCTTCCTTAGTAAGTCTCAGTTAGAACACATTCTTGTAGCCCTCACTAGCTCGCCTTTGAAAATATTTTTTTTCTAATTTTGAAGGAATGTTGACTATTGCAGTTCAAATAAGAATTAGAAAACGTCTCTTTTCTAAAAATAATGGTGCAAAATTTCTTTGCTACCATGTC